>NC_072408.2:66580200-66881800 GCF_028858775.2 Pan troglodytes | reverse complement strand
GTTTTCATTTTACTAATTAGCTTTCTTTTCTTTTAGTTTGAAGAGCTTTCTTTAACATTTTTTATAAGACAAGTCTGATGGCCATGTACTTCCTCAGCTTTTGTTTGTCTGGGAAAGTCTTCATCTCATTTTCATTTCTTAATGACAGCTTTGCCAACTACAGTATTCTTGTTTACCACTTTTTCCTTCAGCACTTAGAATATATCATCCCACATTTTTCTGACCTGTAAGATATCTGCTGAGAAGTCTGTTGCTAGCCTTATAAGAATTTCTTTACATGTGACTTAATTATTTTCCTAGTCTGCTTTCAGGATTCTCTGTCTATAATTTTTGACAGTTTGATTATATTTCTTGGTGTAGTCCTATTTGAAATGAATCTGATTGGAGACCATTGATTTTTCTGTATCTGAATATTCATATTTTTTCCCAAGATTTGGAAAGTGTTCTCTTATTATTTATTTTTTTTAAAAAAATAAGCTTTCTACCCCATTACCTCTTTCCTTTAACTCCCATAACTCAAATATTTGTTTTCATGATGCCCATAAATCTCATAAGCATTTTTATTACTTTTCATTCTTTTTTCTTTTTTCTCCTCTGTGAATTTTAAAATAAGATGTTTTCAAGTTCACACATTTTTCTGCTTAATCAATTCTGCTATTGATTCTTTCTATTGCATTTTTATTTCATATAATATATTTTTCAGCTCCACAATTTCCTTTTTTAAAATAATTTTAATCTGTCTATTGTTTTTCATTTTGGTTACTTATTGTTTTCCTGATATCATTTTTTTTTTGTCTATTTTCTTGAAGTTCTCTGAGCTTCCTAAGAGTAATTACTTTGAATTCTTTTTCAGGCAGCTTGTATATCTCTGTTTCTTTTAGGTCAGCTACTGGGAGATTATTGCATTCTCTTTTTTTTTGGTGTTATTTCTCCTTGGTTTTTAATAGTTTTTGATGCCTTATGTTTATGCCTGTCTATTTGAATAATGCTGTAATTTGACTGTTACTGCTTTTTCCCTTTACCTGATATATTTTTTGTCTCTGAATGCTTTTAAGATTGTGTCTTTATTATTGATTTTTATCAGTAAGAATAAATATGCCAAGGTGTGGATTTTCTTACTCTATTGAGCTTTTTGAATGTTGGCATTCATGTCTTTCATCATATTTAAAAAATTCTCAACCTTTAAATATTGTTTCTGTTTTATTCTCTTAATTCCCCTTATATGAGAGCTTTTGACCAATACCACATATCTCTTCTACCTTAGATTTTGTTCTGAACTTTTTTGTATTCAAAAATGATATAGTCTATTGATCTCAATTTGAGTTTTGCCATTCTTTCTTTTTTTGTCTTAGACCTATTGTTAAATCCATCTACTGAATTCTTAATTATTACAGTTTTTGGTTCTAGAAAATCCACTTTATTCTTTCTTATAAAATTTAATTCTCTTTTAAATGTACCATTTTTATGCATTTTGATCATCTTTTACACTACTTTTCTTAATCATTTTTGAACCATAGTTATTTTGAAGTCATTGTCTGCTTACTATTTACATCTACTTCTACTAACTCTTCTTCTGCTTCATTACAAGTTTGGTAAATTTTGACTTATACTGGCTATTGCAAATATGTTGCAGAGCCCTGGCTTATATTATCTTTCTCAAAAGAGTGTTAAACGTTGTTCGGTAGTCAATTAAATTACCAGTGGTTCACCTTGATCCTGATGTTTTGGTTTTAGTCTTTATTAGGGTGGATTTATTTCAGTATTGCCCTTATGCTTGGAGATATATCTGTACTCCTAGGGCGTGACATTTCAGAGGTCTCAATTAATTGTCTCTTATGTTAATAAAGGACTCCTTCATTCTGGCTGGGTCTGAACTATGACTGGGTTTTAACTCTAATATCTCCCCAGAACTGTATGAGAGGAACTATGTACATGCTCTGAAATCTCCACTTATCTCTTAACTTTCCAAGACCTCTTTTCTGCTGGTCTCTAGAAGTCTTGTTCTACACATACACAGAATTGGTTATGGCCAAGGATCCTGGAAATATATTTAACACAAACAATGTAGATAATAATTTGCATGTGGATGTTGCTTTGCATGTGGGGAAAGAGGTGCTATTCCGTAAATGCCAGTTTCAGGCATAAACAAAATGTTGTTGTATCCCTTTTAATATAAACAAATAAGTTGATACACTAGTTACTCATTCCTGTATATACTTCATAAAGTAAGCCAGTTTTCTGGAGGTTGATTACTTAGCATAAAAAGAATATTACTTTTTAGAGTCTTCAAAGATAAGAAGTAGACTTTGTATTATGGTAAATTCATCATTTATTCAGCTAATAAAGTCTTTTAATACTGCAGACTGCTATTTACAAAATAGCATCTCTTACACATATCATACATACAATTTTTAGAGTTTAATGTTATAGGTCAGACATTCTTCTTGGCACTGAGAATGCAGCAGAAACCCCTCTCCCAAATCCCCAAGTTTCTAGTGATACAGACAGTAAACAAAATAAATGTGTGAAGTAAATACTATGAAAGATGGTTATGAGCAAGATTATAAGGTGAGACTAAGAAGAGTAATTGAGGCCTTAGAAAATAGAGTAGGTGACAAAAAATTGTTGTCTTAAAGAGTAAGAGAGTGAATGAAATAAAAAATTTTGGATGGCAGGCACACTGAAATTCAGAGGGGATGATTTTAAATTCAAATCAGCTAGCACAAATGTGAGTTTTTCTTCAGTGATATTTACATACATCTGATGCAGGCATATGTATATTCAACTTTTCATAGAAATGAAAAATTGAGCTTTACTGGGGTTGGTGATTTTCTAATTAGATGATGAAGTGATGTAAACATGAGGCTGTTGAGAGTCTATTTGATAGAATGATAATAATGACTGTTGAATTTGATCTGAGTAAGGAGAGATGTCAGGATATAAGGGTATGAGGAAGAATGAAAATGTGATATGACACAGTGGATCTCCGTGAGTTGAAAAATTAATGGGTCACATACAATAGCGCATCTTGGTATGAAACTGGTCTTCACCAAGAAACACCTCTGTCTCAAGAAGTGCCATTTCTTGTTTTAATATATATATATGCTAATATGTTGATTAGCATATATCTCTTTATAAACAACATATATCAGCCAAAGTCCATAGTTTACATTAGGTTCACTCTTGGCATTGTATATTCAATGGAGTTGGACAAACGTGTAATGACGTTCTCACCATTATAGTGTCACACAGAGCAGTTTCACTGCCCTAACAATTTTCCGTGCTTCATCTCTTCATCCTGCTGTCCTCCTTAAACTCTGGCAACCATGGATCAATTTACTGTATAGTGTTGCTTTTTCCAGAATGTCTTACACTTGCAATTTTGCAGTATGTATCCTTTTCATATTGCCTTCTTTCACTTAGTTTATTTATCCTCTCACCTACTGAAAGATATCATGATTGTTTCTAAGTTTTGGCAAATATAAATAATTAAAGCTTCTATAAACATCCATGTGCAGGTTTTTTATGGCTATAAGTTTTCAATTCCTTTGGGTAAATACCAAGGAGTGGGATTGCTGGGTTGTACGGTAGAAGTAGGTTTAGTTTTGTAAGAAACCACTAACCTGTCTTCTAAATTGACCATACCATTCTGCATTATGACCAGAAATAAATAAGAGTTCATGTTGCTTTATATCTTCTCCAGCATTTGGTGTTGTCAGTGTTCTGGATTTTGGCCATTCTAATAGATAGACATTGTTATCTCGTTATTGTTTTAATTTGTATTTCTCTGATTATATATAATGTAAAGCTTCTTTACCTATGCTTATTTGCCATTATTATATCTTCTTTGGTGGGAAACTTGTTAAAGTCTTTGGCCCATTTTTTAATTAGGTTGTTCTTTTCCTTATTGTTGTGTTTTAAGAGTTATTTATATTCCTTGAATAACTCATGTCTCCATCAGATATGTCTTTTACAAATAGTTTTTCTCAGTCTGTGGCTTGCCTTTTTGTTTTGTTTCTTGCAGAGCAGAAATTTTTAATTTTAATTACATCTAGCTTATGAATTCTTTCTTTCATGGATTGTCCCTTTGGTCCCTTTGTTGCTGTATTTAAAAAGTCACTGCCAAATCCATGGGCATCTAGATTCTTTTCTATGTTATACTCCAGGAATTTTACAGTTTTGTGTTTTACATGTAGGTCTTTAATATATTTTGGTTGATTTTTTGAAGGTGTAAGGACTATGTCCAGATTTTTTTTTAACATCTGGATGTCTAGTTGTTTCAGCACCATTTGTTGAAAAAGTATCTTTTCTCTGCTGTATTGCCTTTTCTCCTTTGTCAAAGATCAGTTGATTATTTCTGCCTCCTCTATTCTGTTCTATTGAACTATTTGGCTGTTCTTCCACCAATACCACACTGTGTTGATTATAGTAATTTTATAGTAAGTCTTGAAGTTGGGTAGTATCAGTATTCTAACTTTGTTCTTGTCCTTCAATACTGTGCTGGCTATTTTGTGTCTTTAGCTTCTCTATATAAACTTTAGAATCAGTTTGTATGGAAACAGTTTCCACAACATAAGTTGCTAAGACTTTGATTGGAGTTGCATTGAGTCTATAGACTAAGTTGAGAAAAACTGACATCTTGACAATATTGAGTTTTTCTATTCATGAACATGAAATATCTCTTCATTTATTTAGTTCTTCTTTTGATAGTTTTTTCAATAACTGGTGCTGGAACAACTAGAGAAAATCATGTAGTTTTACTCATATAGACCTTGAACATATTTTGTTAGATGTTTACCTAAGTATTTTATTATTTTGGTGCTAATGTAAATGGTAATGTGTTCTTAAATTCAAATTCCACTTGTTCATTGCTGGTTTATAGGAAAGCGATTGACATATATTAACCTTGTATCCTGTAACCTTGCTATAACTGTTTATTAGTTGCAGGAGGGCATTTTTAGTCAATTCTTTGGAATTTTCTAATTAGACAATCATGTCATCCGTCAACAATGACAGTTACATTTTCATTTTCAATTAATGTATATTTTATTTCTTTTCTTGTTTTATTGCATTAGCTAGGACTTCCACCACAATGTTGAAAAAGAGTGGTGACAGGTGACATTTTTTGCCTTGTTTCTGATCTTAGTTACAAAGGGTCTAGTTTTCATTTTTAAATATAAATATAAATTTTCCTGCAGGTTTTTTGGTAAATATTCTTTATCAAGTTGAGGAAGTTTGCCTCTATTCCTAGTTTAATTGGGTTTTTTTTATCATTAAAGGGTGTTATATTTTATCAAATGATTCTTCTGCATCTACTGATATAATCATACGACTTTTCTTCTTTACCCTGTTGGTGTGATGGATTAGATTAATTTATTTTTGAATGTTGAATCAGCTTTGCATACCTGGCATAAATCCCATTTAGTCATGGTGTATAATTCCTTTTATACATCACTGGATTTGGTTTACTAATATTTTGTTGAGAATTTTTGCATCTATGTTCATGAGATATATTGGTCTCTAGTTTTCTTTTCTTGTAATGTCTTTGTCTGGTGTTGGTGTTAGGATAATGCTGGCCCAATAGAATGAGTTAGAAAGTGTTTCCTCTGCTTTTGTCTTCTGGAAGAGATTGTAGAAAGCTGTTACAATTTCTTTTTTAAATGTTTGGAATAATTCACAGTAAGCCCATCTAGTCTTTGTGTTTTCTGTTTTGAACAGTTATTAATTATTGATTCAATTTCCTTAGTAGACATAGGCCTGATCAGATTGCTTATTTCTTTTCCTGTGAGTTTTGACAGATTGTGTCTTTCAAGGAATTGATTCATTTATACTAGGTTATATAATTTGTGGGCACAGAGTTGTTCATAGTATTCCTTTATTATTCTGTTAATGTCCATGATATCTGTAGTGATGTCTCATCTTTCATTTCTGATATTAGTAATTTGTGTCCTCTCTCTTTTCTTAATTAACCTGGCTTAGGCTTATTAATTTTGTTGCTCTTTTAAAAGGATAAGTTTTAGTCTCATTGACTTTCTCTTATTGATTATTTTCAATTTTATTCACTTTTTAGTCTAATTTTTATGATTTCTTCCATTTTACTATAATTTTTATGATTTCTTCCATTTACTTTGGATTTAATTTTCTCTTCTTTTTCTAGTTTTTTTGGTGTAAAATTAGATGATTGATTTTATAGTTTTCTTCTTTCCTAACACATGCATTTAATGCTATAAATTTCCCTGTTAGCACTGTTTACACTGCATCCCACAAATTTTAACAAGTGCATTTTTACTTAATTAAAAATATTTTAAAATTTTCTGTTGATATTTCTTCTTTGGCTTATGTGTTATTTAGAAATATATGGTTTAACATCCAAGTATTTTGGGATGTTTCACCTGTTAGTTATTGATTTCTACCTTAATTTATTTGTGGTATGAGAGAAGATATTGTATGATTTCTATATTTTGAGATGAGTTAAGGTTGTTTTATGTACCAGAATGTGGTGTATCTCGGTAAATGTTCCATGTGACAATGAGAAGAATCTGTATTCTGCTGTTGTTGGGTGAAGTAGTCTATAGATAACTGTTAAATCCAATGTATTAATGTTATCGTTGAGTTCAATTATATGCTTACTGATTTTTGCTTGTTGAATTGGTTCTTTTTTCTTCTTCTTTATTTTATTTTGTTTTTTGACAGAGTCTTACTCTGTCATCCAAGCTAGAGTGCAGTAGCGTGATCTTGGCTCACTACAAACTCCATCTCCCAGGTTAAAGGCATTATTTTGCCTCAGCTTCCTGAGTAGCTGGTATTACAGGCGCCCACCACCACACCTGGCTAATTTTTGTATTTTTTTGGTAGAGACAGAGTTTTGCCATGTTGGCCAGGGAGGTCTTGAACTTTTGACCTCAAGTGGCCCACCCACCTTGGCATTCAATGTGCTGGCATGAGCTACTGCACCTGGACATGAATCTTTTCATTTCTAATGAAAGTGTGTTGACGTATTCAACTATGATGGTGGATTCATCTATTTTTCTTTGCAGTTCTTTTAGTTTTACCTCACTTATTTTGACACTTTGTTGTTAGGTGCATACATGTTAGGAATTGGTATGTCTTCTTGGAGAATTTACCATTTATCATTATGTAATGCCCATTTTTAATCACTGATGGTTTTTCTTGCTCTGAAGCCTGCTCTTCTGAAATAAATACAGATACTCCCCCTTTCTTTTGATTGGTGTTAGCCTGGTATATTTTGCTCTATCCATTTACTTTTAATATATATGTGTCTCTATATTTAAAATGGGTTTCTCGTAGACAATATAGAGTTGGGTTTTTTGTTATTACCTACACTGACAAACTCTGTTTTTTAATTGATACATTTAGATCATTGACATTCAGAGTGTTGATGTAATTGATTTAATATCTACCATGTTAGTTGCTGTTTTCTATTTGTTGACCTTTCTTTCCCTGCTTAGCATATCAGTTATAATTCTTTTTCAACATTTTGTAGTTGTTCCCCTAGAGTTTGCAATACATATTTACAACTAATCCAAGTTCAGTTTTAAATAATACTTTATGAGTCCATTGGTGTGTGAATACCTTATAATAACAAATAATGGACTCATTTTTCTCATTTTTTTATTGCTGTCATTTATTTTACTCATAAGCATACATATATATACATAATTGAATACATTGTTCTATTATGCGTTTGTAATAATAAATGCAATTTTTTCACTCATTTTGGAAAAATTATTTGTTAGATCAATTAAGAATAAGAAAAATGAAAGATCATATTTTATTTTCATTTATTCCTTTTTTGATCATCTTCTCCTTTTTTTTTGTACATCTGACTTTCTGACCTATATCATTTTCCTTCTCTCTGAAAAACTTCTTTTAATGTTTCTTATAAGGTTGGTCTGCTGGCAACAAATCCCTTCAATTATTGTTTGTCTGAGAAAGTATTTATCCTTCACTTCTGAGTGATATTTTCACAGAGTAAAAAAATTCTAGGTTGATGTTTTTCTTTTTCCTCTCAAGACTTTAAATATTCCACTCTACTCTCTTTTTGTTAGCATGGTTTCTGAGAAGAAGCTATATGTAATTTTTATCTTTTCTTCTCTATAAGTAAGAGGTAGGATTTTTCCCCCCTCAGGCTTCTTTCAAGAATTTTTCTTTATCTTTAATTTTCTAGAATTTGATTATGATATTCCTAGGTGCAGTTTTTGGCATTAATTTTGCTTGATGTTCACTGAGCATGCTGGATCTGTGGTTTGGTGTCTGACATTAATTTGGGATATTCTCAGTCATTACTGTGTCAAATATTTATCCATACCTCTCTCTTTTCTCCTTCTGGTACTCTCATCACACGCATATTACCCCTTCCATAGTTGTCAAACAGATTTTGGATATTCTGTTATGGTTTTTATTCAATCTTTGTCCTCTTTGATTTTTCAGTTTTGAGGGTTTCTATTGAGATAGCCTGAAACTCAGTGTCCTCAGCTGTGTGTAGGCTACTAATTAGCCCATTAAAGGTAGTCTTCATTTCCTTTACAATATTTTCTAATCTCAGTATTCCTTGTTTGGTTCTTTCTTAGAATATCAATCTTTGTGCTTATACTGACCATAGTGTATTGCATGCTATCTACTTTATCCATTATAACCCCTAGCATATTAATCATAGTTTTAAAAAAATTCCCAGTGTAATTCCAACATCCATGCATATGTGAGTCTGGTCTATCTTGCTATACTTGCTCTATCTCTTCAAACTATATATTTACTTTTTATATGCTTTGTAATTGCTTTCTTGATAACCATATGTAATGTACTAGGTAAAATGGACTGCTGTTAGTAGCACTTTAGTAATGTGCTGGTAAGGTGTGGGGGGAGTGAAAGTGTTCTATTGTCCTGTGATTAGGTCTCTGCCTTTTAGTGAGCCTATGCCTATGGATTGTGAACCTAACAAGAGCATCTCAGTTTGTAACCCACCATTTTAGTTGGTACATGATGGCAAGAGTCAGCTGTACTTGGGTATTTTCTTTCTTTGAAATCAGTTAGGCTCTGACAAAACCTCAGCAGGATGGGCTCTGATTAAATAATTTCTCCTAAGGGAAGACTTTGTTAAGAACAGAATGCTTTGAAATATTTCAAGATGGTTCCTTTTTTTCTCTCCATGCTGGAAGCATGAGGAGATTTATCTCCACTATTCACTGTGAGAACCTGGTAGAGTTCACAGCAACATACTGCAGTTTCATACTCATCAGATTAATAAACATTAAAAATTCTGATTAATAAACATGTGAGATGTAGAACAACAGAAATGCTCATCCACTTCTGACTGGGTTGTAAATTCATACAAACACTTTAAAAAGCAATTTGGCAATTTCTAATTGAGTTGAAGACAACACTGATATCCCAGCCTAGACATATGCCGCAGAAAAATTCTCCCACATGTGCATAGGAATAATACATAAAATTTTTAGCAATGTTGTTTAAAATAGCAAAAATATGAGCACCAATGCATGCTGTCAGAGGGTCCATAAATAGGCACTAGTAATATATAAAGGTGCACAGAAGCAACAAATACCTAATGATTATCTCTGAGAAGTAAAGAAAAAGGTGAGATTTGTAAAGTTTACACAGGAATCAAATGTATCTGAAGTATTTTATTTCCTTAAAAGTGTTTGAAGCAAATCTGGGAAGTAGATACATGATATAATTTGGTTATTCTGCATACTTTCTGTGTGTTTAAATATTTCATCATTTTTTAAAAAAGATATATTCAACTAGGCTTCTGATCATCCATCTAAGGAAATCAGAAACTTATAGAGCAAGGTCACATCAACACTCAGAGAGGAAATCAAACAAATCTCCTTTTGAAAAAGTCAGTGCTTTCTGGGTTACCACTGGTTGTCTTAATGATCAAAACAGATTGTCATATAATCTTGATAATTACTGCATAAATAAGCAGAAGCCAATTGGAAATAATAGGTTTTGATATGTTTGCCAGTTCTTCCCTGGGTAAATCAAAGTCCAAACCAAATAGAAAAGTTTAAAGCATGTCCACATGTCTTAAGACCTAAAAGAAAACATTTGATTTCTGTTTAGTCAAATAAGACCTTTTCTCCTTTGGCTTTTCCTCTTGCAGCGTTACATTGATAGTGTTTTTACTTCTTTGTAATGATTCACCAATAATACTTTAGGTTTTGAAAAGCAATTTCAGACAGACTGACAGTTCACTCCTTGAAAGCAACTTTTTAAAGCACCAGAACCATGATAATGAGCTCTGTAGTCTGAAGAAGGCACTCATGGCTTCTGGTTTCTGCTTCCAGCTTGGAAATTACCACTCCATCCTAACAAGTAAAATGCTGAACAAACTGAAAAATCCATAAAAGAAGTGGGGTTAAAAGGGAAATCAGTGCCGCTAAAGTTGGAGATGTAGGCAAATAGCAAAATAACAACTTAACATAAACAGATACCTCTTCAGGAACCAATACTGGGGTAGGAAAACCTGAACAGTAATTGACAAATTGTAGGAGGCTCAGGGTGGACAAATCTGAGAGATTAGAAACTCCAGAAGGGTCAATTATCAAGGGCCCTCACAATTTTGTGGGTTTTACTTTCTGGTTTCGTTTGCATTTCTTTGATTACTAGTGAGGGAGTATATCTTTGCCTAGGTTTATTGGTTATTTAAATATTCTCCTCTGTAAATTTCTTTGCATATCTTTTGCTCATTCTCTTTTAGGTGATTTATTTATTTATTTTTAATAAATAAGAGTTTATAAAGTGTTATTTTGCTCTATATTGAATAATGTTCCTTTAAAATGTAGGTGTGCTACAAAATAGCTTTTTAAAAATTGGTTTATTTTAACTTTTCTTAGGGTGTCTTTTATTGAAAAAAGGTTTTAAACTTTAATCTAGTTATTTATTTAGAGTTTCTTTCAGAGCTTGTGTTTTCTGTGTCTTATTTAGGAAATTCTTCCTTAACCCTAAGTCATAAAGGTATTCTTTTTTTTTTTTTTTAAAGTTCTAAAATTTTGTTTGTGATATTGTCTGAACTCTGCCTAGAATTGATTTTTGCATGTGGTGTGAAATGATTAAAAATTTTTTGAATGGAGTTAGCCATTTTTCATATTTTTGACAAATCCATTATTTCTTCCTGATTTATGATTCCTATACCTCTGTCAAAATTGAGTTTACTTATGCATAGGTCTGTTTGGGTATTACTTGTTCTGTCGTATTGGCCTGTTGTCAATCTTTCCTCCCTTTGTCTCTGGTCTTACTTACTAAATATTTATGATAATTTTTAATATCTGGTGGAGTAAATCGTAGGATCTTTGTCTTTAAAATTTGAATTTTAGCTATTCTTGACTCTATGACACTCCACATGAATTTTGGGATTAATTTTTTAAGTTTTACAAAAAACAACCAGAATTTAGGGGAATAGAATCAATTTTACAGATTAGTTTGAGAGAAAATTGATATACTTAAATTCGTTCACATAGAACCATAGCATCGATTTCCATTTTTTTAGGTTGATAATGTTCATTAATTTCAACATTTCTCCATATATTTTATATATTTTTATTAGATTTATTTCTAAGAATTTTGTATTTTCTATTACAAATACTTTTCTTCTATTCCATTTTCTATTGTTATTATTGATATATAGTTATGATACTATTTTTATTTTATTTTTATTTTTTATTGTACTTTAAGTTTTAGGGTACATGTGCACAATGTGCAGGTTTGTTACATATGTATACATGTGCCATGTTGGTATGCTGCACCCATTAACTCGTCATTTAACGTCAGGTATATCTCCTAATGTTATCCCTCCCTGCTCCTCTCACCCCACAACAGGCCCCAGTGTGTGATGTTCCCCTTCCTGTGTCCAAGTGTTCTCATTGTTCAGTTCTCACCTATGAGTGAGAACATGCGGTGTTTGGTTTTTTTGTCCTTGCGATAGTTTGCTGAGAATGATGGTTTCCAGCTTCATCCATGTCCCTACAAAGGTCATGAACTCATCATTTTTTATGGCTGCATAGTATTCCATGGTGTATATGTGCCACATTTTCTTAATACAGTCTATCATTGTTGGCCATTTGGGTTGGTTCCAAGTCTTTGCTATTGTGAATAGTGCCGCAATAAACATACGTGTGCATGTGTCCTTATAGCAGCATGATTTATAATCCTTTGGGTATATACCCAGTAATGCGATGGCTGGGTCAAATGGTATTTCTAGTTAAAGATCCCTGAGGAATCACCACACTGTCTTCCACAATGGTTGAACTAGTTTACAGTCCCACCAACAGTGTAAAAGTGTTCCTATTTCTCCACATCCTCTCCAGCACCTGTTGTTTCCTGACTTTTTAATGATCGCCATTCTAACTGGTATGAGATGGTATCTCACTGTGGTTTTGATTTGCATTTCTCTGATGGCCAGTGATGATGAGCATTTTTTCATGTGTCTTTTGGCTGCATAAATGGCTTCTTTTAAGAAGTGTCTGTTGATATCCTTTGCCCACTTTTTGATGGGGTTGTTTGTTTGTTTCTTGTGAATTTGTTTGAGTTCATTGTAGATTCTGGATATTAGCCATTTGTCAGATGAGTAAATTGCAAAAATTTTCTCCCATTCTGTAGGTTGCCTGTTCACTCTGATGGTCATTTCTTTTGCTGTGCAGAAGCTCTTTAGTTTAATTAGATCCCATTTGTCAATTTTGGCTTTTGTTGCCATTGCTTTTGGTGTTTCAGACAGGAAGCCCTTGCCCATGCCTATGTCCTGAATGGTATTGCCTAGGTTTTCTTCTAGGGTTTTTATGGTTTTAGGTCTAACATTTAAGTCTTTAATCCATCTTGAATTAATTTTTGTATAAGGTGTAAGGAAGGGATCCAGTTTCAGCTTTCTACATATGGCTAGCCAGTTTTCCCAGCACCATTTATTAAATTGGGAATCCTTTCCCCATTGCTTGTTTTTGTCAGGGTTGTCAAAGATCAGATAGTTGTAGATATGAGGAATTATTTCTGAGGTCTCTGTTCTGTTCCATTGGTCTATATCTCTGTTTTGGTACCAGTACCATGCTGTTTTGGTTACTGTAGCCTTGTAGTATAGTTTGAAGTCAGGTAGCGTGATGCCTCCAGCTTTGTTCTTTTGGCTTAGGATTGACTTGGCAATGCAGGCTCTTTTTTGGTTTCCTATGAACTTTAAAGTAGCTTTTTCTGATTCTGTGAAGAAAGTCATTGGTAGCTTGATGGGAATGGCATTGAATCTATAAATTACCTTGGGCAGTATGGCCATTTTCATGATATTGATTCTTCCTACCCATGAGCATGGAATGTTCTTCTATTTCTTTGCATCCTCTTTTATTTCATTGAGCAGTGGTTTGTAGTTCTCCTTGAAGAGGTCCTTCACATCCCTTGTAAGTTGTATTCCTAGGTATTTTATTCTCTTTGAAGCAATTGTGAATGGGAGTTCACTCATGATTTGGCTCTCTGTTTTCTGTTATTGGTGTATAAAAATGCTTGTGATTTTTGCACATTGATTTTGCATCCTGAGAGTTTGCTGAAGTTGCCTGTCAGCTTAAGGAGATTTTGGACTGAGACGATGGGGTTTTCTAGATATACAATCATGTCATCTGCAAACAGGGACAATTTGACTTCCTCTTTTCCTAATTGAATACCCTTTATTTCCTTCTCCTGCCTGATTGCCCTGGCCAGAACTTCCAACACTATGTTGAATAGGAGGGGTGAGAGAGGGCATCCCTGTCTTGTGCCAGTTTTCAAAGGGAATGCTTCCAGTTTTTGCCCATTCAGTATGATATTGGCTGTGGGTTTGTCATAAATAGCTCTTATTATTTTGAGATACGTCCCATCAATACCTAATTTATTGAGAGTTTTTAGAATGAAGGGCTGTAGAATTTTGTCAAAGGCCTTTTCTGCATCTATTGAGATAATCATGTGGTTTTTGTCTTTGGCTCTGTTTATATGCTGGATTACATTTATTGATTTGCGTATGTTGAACCAGCCTTGCATCCCAGGGATGAAGCCCACTTGATCATGGTGGATAAGCTTTTTGATGTGCTGCTGGACTCAGTTTGCCAGTATTTTATTGAGGATTTTTGCATCAGTGTTCATCAAGGATATTGGTCTAAAATTCTCTTTTTTGGTTGTGTCTCTGCCTGGCTTTGGTATCAGGATGATGCTGGCCTCATAAAATGAGTTAGGGAGGATTGCCTCTTTTTCTATTGATTGGAATAGTTTCAGAAGGAATGGTATCAGCTCCTCCTTGTACCTCTGGTAGAATCCGGCTGTGAATCCATCTGGTCCTGGACTCTTTTTGCTTGGTAAGCTATTGATTATTGCCACAATTTCAGCTCCTGTTATTGGTCTATTCAGAGATTCAACTTCTTCCTGGTTTAGTCTTGGGAGAGTGTATGTGTCGAGGAATTTATCCATTTCTTCTAGATTTTCTAGTTTATTTGTGTAGAGGTGTTTGTAGTATTCTCTGATGGTAGTTTGTATTTCTGTGGGATTGGTGGTGATATCCCCTTTATCATTTTTTATTGCATCTATTTGATTATTCTCTCTTTTCTTCTTTATTAGTCTTGCTAGCAGTCTATCAATTTTGTTGATCTTTTCAAAAAACCAGATCCTGGTTTTTTGAATCCAGATTCATTGATTTTTTGAAGGGTTTTTTGTGTCCCTATTTCCTTCAGTTCTGCTCTGATCTTAGTTTGCCTTCTGCTAGCTTTTGAATGTATTTGCTCTTGCTTCTCTAGTTCTTCTAATTGTGATGTTAGGGTGTCAATTTTGGATCTTTCCTGCTTTCTCTTGTGGGCATTTAGTGCTGTAAATTTCCCTCTACACACTGCTTTGAATGTGTCCCAGAGATTCTGGTATGTTGTGTCTTTGTTCTCGTTGGCTTCAAAGAACATCTTTATTTCTGCCTTCATTTCGTTATGTACCTAGTAGTCATTCAGGAGCAGGTTGTTCACTTTCCATGTAGTTGAGTGGTTTTGAGTGAATTTCTTAATCCTGAATTCTAGTTTGATTGCACTGTGGTCTGAGATACAGTTTGTTATAATTTCTGTTCTTTTACATTTGCTGAGGAGTGCTTTACTTCCAACTATGTGGTCTATTTTGGATTAGGTGTGGTGTGGTGCTGAAAAGAATGTACATTCTGTTGATTTGGGGTGGAGAGTTCTGTAGATGTCTATTAGGTCTGCTTGGTGCAGAGCTGAGTTCAATTCCTGGGTATCCTTGTTAACTTTCTGTCTCGTTGATCTGTCTAATGTTGACAGTAGGGTGTTAAAGTCTCCCCTTATTATTGTGTGGGAGTCTAAGTCTCTTTGTAGGTCTCTAAGACTTGCTTTATGAATCTGGGTGCTCCTGTATTGGGTGCATATATATTTAGGATAGTTAGCTTTTCTTGTTGAATTGATCCCTTTACCATTATGTAATGGCCTCCTTGTCTCTTTTCTTGGTTTAAAGTCTGTTTTATCAGAGACTAGGATTGCAGCCCCTGCCTTTTTTTGTTTTCCATTTGCCTGGTAGATCTTCCTCCATCCCTTTATTTTGAGCCTATGTGTGTCTCTGCACATGAGATGGGTTTCCTGAATACAGCACACTGATTGGTCTTGACTGTTTATCCAATTTGCCAGTCTGTGTATTTTAATTGGAGAAGTTAGCCCATTTACATTTAAGGTTAATATTGTTATGTGTGAATTTGATCCTGTCATTATGATATTAGCTGGTTATTTTGCTCGTTAGTTGGTGCAGTTTCTTCCTAGCCTCGATGGTCTTTACAATTTGGCATGTTTTTGCAGTGGCTGGTTCCGGTTGTTCCTTTCCATGTTTAGTGCTTCCTTCAGGAGCTCTTTTAGGGCAGGCCGGGTGATGATAAAATCTCTCAGCATTTGCTTGTCTGTAAAGTATTTTATTTCTCTTTCACTTATGAAGCTTAGTTTGGCTGGATATGAAATTCTGGTTTGAAAATTCTTTTCTTTAAGAATGTTGAATATTGGTCCCCACTCTCTTCTGGCTTGTAGAGTTTCTGCCAAGAGATCAGCTGTTAGTCTGATGGGCTTCCCTTTGTGGGTAACCCGACCTTTCTCTCTGGCTGCCCTTAACATTTTTTATGATACTATTTTTTATATGTTAATAATTTATCCAGGAACTTTGCTAAATCCTCATATAAGTTTAATAGGTTTTGTGAACATTCTGTTGGGTACAAAATCCAATAGAATGATATCATCAGTAAAGAAGGATAATATTGTCTTCTTTCTAATTATGCCTTTTGAAAAATAGCTTAATACTGAAGTCACAATAGGGGGCTCTTATCTTGTTCTGATATAGTGCAAATGATTCTGAAGTTTCATCACTTTAGATGAAGGAAGAAGGAAGTTGGAAAACATTCTGTTTAATGCTTATTTTGTTCTTATTTTGCAAATTGCTGCTTTTCTTTTTTTTAACTTCCCACACAACACTGACTAGCAAATTGCTTATATCATGAAGTCTTTTGTTTTCTGTGCTTTTATTATGTAAAAGTTGCTTTTATTATGAATGTTTACCTAAATGAATATTTTCCTTCATCTACTGCATCTCTTGAGAGATCGTATGTCTTATCGCCTTCATTTTACTAATACAGTGAATGATATTAGACATTCTGATGTTTGGTTATCTAAGAATTCCTGGGATAAACCCTATTTACTGAAACTATATTTTTTTGTGCACTGGTGATTTAGTTTCTTAGTATTTAATTTAATATCTTTGCATTTATGTTCACAAGTGAATTGGTCCATAACTCCCTTTTCTTGGACTGTATTTGCCTGGCTTTGGCATGAAGTCAATTGTAAATTCATGAAATGAATTAGGTAGCTTTTCCAATTTTTCTATTAATTGAAACAAGTTTATGACACGGGGATTATCCATTTATTGAAAATTTGGTTAAAGTCATCTCTAAAGGTATCTGGGTCTGGTCTTTAAGATAAGGTGACTTTCAATTTCTTTAATTTTTGGGGGAGGTTTATTAGATTTTCTGTGTCTTCTTAAGTCATTTTGGGAAAACTATCCTTTTCTTCTAAGTTTCGATATGTTTGTTCACAGTATCTCTTACTGTTTTTAAAATCTCTATTTTCTTTTAGACTTGTTTTTCTAAATGCATTTTTATTCTACAATTCTAGAAAACAAGGACACATAGGTCCCAAATGTACATTACACAGTGCAACCACCTATTTTCCTCACTATTCAGCAATCCAGATCAATATCTTTATTCAATCATTTTGTCTTCTGATTGGTAACTTTATGAGAAAGACTGAGTCCAATTTGATGATTTTTAAAAATTTAACTTAGTTATAATCTTACAGTAATTATGAAGAATTTTTATATAAATACAGGATTTTTTCATGTGAACAGTACATTCTTGTCAAATTTAGCGAATATTACTGTGACACCATATAATCAAATTTTTATAAAAGAGTTTCCAGGCAATCTGTTCCTTGTAATTCATTAGGCCATAAACTACACGGAAATGAGACAAGATCTGCAAAGTGAATGATGACAGTAGCGAGGCAATGCTAAGTGCCAGCTGGGTATGTAAACTAAATAAAGTCTTCAGAAAAAAGTGACATCTTCTTGATTTATAATTAACTATGGGATCTGTTTTGATGAAAAATCACTATAAATGACTATGGCTAAGTTAGCAGGCTTTTAAACAATTTGCTTCTTGGCCAAAACAGATGCTCCTTCCTTTCTCTGATCCCCAGATGCCTATGTTTCAAATGTCTTTATAATAATGAATTGCCTATTTTTTTCTGAGACATTTTATACCATTCTCTACATTGTCTAGGAAGAAAATTCAAGGCTGCTGTTTTCCACCAATATCGAGAGGGTAATCCCTTTATCTTAAAATTATGACATAGATCTCATCAAGATTCCTACTCTGAAAAGTTTCATCAATTATTTTTACTGTTACACTAGGATTATAATGATTAGTAGTACATGATATTGATTTACCTATAATCTCTGAGAATTCCTTCGACCATTTACATACATATTATTTGCTAACACAAGAAAGTAGGTTAGTGAAAATGAGTTACAGAGCCCCTTACATAGCACTTTAGGATATAAACCACCAATACAAAGGCAGAGTTTACATTAGATCAACTCTGAGGTCCCTTTGTGCTCTAATAATCATTGATTTTATGATTCTAACAGGTGATTTGCTTTCAAGTAAAGACTGTGGGGTATCTTACTGTGATTTTTCTATGTGGTGGCTGAAATTTTCATTTATACTGTCACATTATTATTTTAAAGGAAAGCGCATTTGAAAATGTTTTCATTCATCTGCTCTACCTTTATTATCTTATGGATACCTTTCTATGATTTTGCCTCCCTTTCTTTGTATCTGTTGCCCTTTTTATTATTATTTTTGCTCCGATTTTGGTGCCTTCTCATCATTGTTCTCTTTTCTATTGTTTTTACCTTTTGTTTTGGTGGCTTTCCTTGGAAAAAAGTGGAAAAGCATTATTTGATTTTACTAGTACTTGTAAGATGCATCTTCCTAGACAGGTTCATAGAATGGTATACCGTAGGTAAAAAGTGGGAAAAAAAAGTCTAATTTGTGTGTTCTTTCTAAGAGTGGTTCAGTCCTATCTCTGCTGCATAATATAGGTGAGAGTATTTAATTTGATCTGATAGGGTAATATTAATTGTTACTTTCTAGGGTCATTGAGAAGAATAAATAAGTTAACATGCGTACTTATTTGCCATTAAGGCTAGGTTTTAATTAGTTGTCTGTACAAAATTCCCAGTTTCTTGAGTTAGCACAGTGAACTGAGAGTCTTTCATGTGAACACCTACGGTGATTCATTCAGTCAGAAGCAAAACTGTATATTTCTACTCCTGTTCTAAAACCCTTGGAATTTATTTTTGCATGTATTTTCTAGTGTTTTTAAATTTTTTCTAATATAAATAAATCCTTGCCATCTCTTTAGGGACTGAGCCTTCCCTTTCAAGTTTGATTTTCCAAGTGGTCCTCTGAGGAATGTTGGCTCAGTTTTGGTATGGAGTGTCTGGCTCAGTTTTGGTATGGAGGCTATGACAGGTAGAGAAATAGGGCTCCAAGAGAAATGGTGTTTCTTTGCAAGTCATGACCTCCAGTGAGATCAGGACCTGTCTTCTAGCTGAGAGGACCCATTTCATAAGATGAAGCTAGGGAGGCCTCATGGGTTTCAGGGCTTAGAGGTAAACTCAGTCTTCTATACTCAACAAAATTTTGTAATTCTATTTCTCAGGGTTCCAATTTTTCCAGTCAATACCCTAACTTTCACAACCTTCAAACAAGAGATGCTCTGAGGTTGAGAATTAAACCTTCATTGTAGTTTATGTGTGCTAAGGTTTGCCTCTGCCTGTGCTTTTGGACTACATCAACGCTGTGAATGTAAGACATAGATTTCTGAGGACGTTCACGTAAACGTCCCAATTCTCTGATCATTCTTGGGACTGAGAATTAAAAACCCGGATTCTGTAATTTTCATTGTAATGTTAAGTGGGCTGTTTTATAAAAAGACCACCCCATCCCACAGTCCTGTATTTTACCTGCTATACATATTATATAAAGACAGTCACCACTTAATCCACCAACGCCACAACTTCAATTGGCATTTTATTCAAGATGAACACAGGTAAATTTAAGTTTCCTTAGATTATCAGTATTTGTATCCTTTAATGCTACCCAGATTGACATTACTCAAAACCAACCAGGTCAAATATTAACAATCACACATTCTTGACCTTGAAAACCTGTTGCCCACAACCATTTCTAGTACCAAATACTATATGTTAAAGTTCAGTTACAGATAATGGAAACCTCTGGCTAGTTTGAAAAAAAGAACAAATATAGGAAATTACATGTTTCCAAAACAGTTGGTTCAACTAGGAAAATAAACTGTGAGATGGGCTTCTGGGAAAATCTCCAGAACACTACAGTGTTGGCCTGCTACCTCTTTTTATGGTCAAGAAGCTGAGGTATCAGGAAACTGCTGCCACTACTATTGCTTCAGGACCTCACTGCTGCAACCATGATTCAAGCCAGCAAATCAATGCCCAATGATCGGCTTGCAATATGCATAAACACAGGTAAATGGGCACTGGGCAGAAAGCACAAACACTTCCATAATTGTGCTAGTAGGCAGGAGGAGCAGAAGTCTGGCCTCCACTCTTCACTTCCACTTTCTGACTTTCAGTAATGTACCTTCAGATTATATCCATCTGAATATATTTATGCCTGTCACATTTTTTATAACCAATATTGAACAATAGACCAAAGTTTATTTAACCACTCCCATAAGGAGGGACACGTAGGTTGTTTGTATTTTTTTGTTAATATAAATAATGCTGAAATGAACATATTTGTATGAGCCTTCTTAGCCACACATTGAATGTTTGTAGCCAGCATGGAAATGTAGTAGAATTTCTAAATCATAGGGCATGTTCATTTTCAACTGGAATAGATAATACCAAATCATTAAATTGTCTTCCTAGGCTACTGTTCCAATTTACTTTTTATCCATAATGTTTAGCAATATCTACTTCTACAAATCCTTAACAATAGTTGAAATTATCAAAAGTTTTAAAATTTGCTAATTTTGAGAGTAAAAAGTTGGCCTTATTTAAATTTTCATACACCCAATTATAAGTGAGATTGAGCATCTTTTTAATTTAATGTTTTTATTTCACCTGTGAATCATCCAATTTATGACCTATGCTCCTTATCTTTTATTCATTTTACTTTTCTTTTCCTTTTGATTTGATTTGCCATTAATTATTTATGCCTTTTAATTTTTATGACTTGTTTAGGCAGGCCTATCTTCCCTGACGTCATAAACATAGTCTTCTGTATTTCCTTGTTTTATTTTTGTAGCTTTGATTTTTATGTTTTGGTTTTTAATTCATTATAGTTTTTTGAATGCTGTGAGGTGGTCTAATCTTACCCGCTTATTACAGTAATTAGCCTCTTATCTCGATATCATTTATTGAATAGTCCATGCTGACTTCAAATGCTAATTTTCTCTTGAATTAAACTTTTATATATTATGAATCTTTTTCTTGCTTTCTAATTGATTCCACTGAATAATTCTGTAAAATCACAACCCTATAGTAATTCGTATAGCTTTAAAATATATTTTTATGTCTTATTATTAGTCTTTTCAAAATTATATTAGCTATCTTATTCTTTCATAAGAATTTCTTATTTAACCTTAGCATTTCCATAATATATTATTTTTGGCTTTTGATTAGGGTTGCATGGACTTACAGATTAATCTATATATTTATAACATTGCATCCATAAATTAGTATAGCTCTCCCAAGACTTTTAGTACGGTTTTAATTTTAGCTCAAAAAAGATTTAAATTTCATGTTAGTTTTTATGTTGGTCAAAGTAAGTTATTCTAGCTAAAACAGTTAGATTTTCTCGCTCACATCACAGTGCAGTGTGGTCCAGGCTGAATGGTGTTAGGCTTCACCCAGTCATTCTGGGAGTTTGGACTGACGCTCTGCTATGATCAACAAGAGACTCCCAAGTTGTCCTGTGTCTTATTATCTAGCAGGAAAACAGAACAGAGAGAGCGTGTGTGAAGAATAATTCAGGACACTTTATGAAATTGTATACACAATTGTATACATAATTGGAAATTATACAATTTCCAGCCTTGGAAATTGTATACATAACTGTTGTCTACATTCAGAACTTGCCTCACTCTGCTGGCAGAGAGGCAGGGAAGGTAGTTTTCATGTAAGTCCAGGAGGAAAGTAAAATGATTTTGGTGAACTCATAAAATTGTCTCCTCAGCCTACTGATAAAGTCCAAGATAATCAACTGAGAAACGATTAAAACTAGCGAGAGCTCAGTAAGGTAATTGAAACCAAGATTAGCTTACAAAAAGAACTCATCCTTTTACATATTAGTAATGACCAATAAGAAAATATAATAGCTGATATGACAAAGAATTTTCTTCCTGTGGTATTATATTGTTTCCAAATAGTAAATGTTTTGGCTTTTCCTTTCTAATTTTTTGAACATGTATGTTTATTTTCAATTTTACATTTAAATACTGGAATATCTCATGATATTGAATTGAATGGGACTCACTCTCCTATTTGTGATAATAAAATTGCAATTGGTTAAAAAAAATTCCTGGAATGCCGCTGGCTGGATTTCTGAAATGTTTGTCTTGATGAAACTTCTTGCTTCATAATGAAAGACATGATTTTGAGATCATGCTGCTGATAATGCCACTCTACTTGTGTGACTCTGTGCTTTCTCTTTCCAAAGAGACAATTTTCTTATTTTTAATATGCATTCAACATGTGTTTCTAGAAATTAAGTTTTTATTTTGTTATGGTTTTAAAATATAACAGTTAAATACGAGTCGTAGTGATAATTTAAATACAGACAGGTTAATTTAGTATTCCCATCGGAATTGTTTCTGTATTTCAGTTGCCCACATGGCCTATAGGCTACCAAACTGTATTGTAGAAATTATTTGATTTGTTATTACTTTTTATTGTTGGTGTAAATAGTAAAATTTGCATGCAAGGAATGCAGAGTTCAAGCTCTTCTTTCACCATTTGTAATTTACTGAGCCAGCTACTTAACTTTTCTTGCCTTGATTCAATTTCTGAAGAGACTAAAAACGTTTTTCCTAACTAAATGATGTGAGCTGAACAGATGTCTTTCTGTCCCAGTTTTTATGGCAAACTCATTTTTCCGCAATTTTTTATTGCCAATTTTAGTACTGATAACTTCCCAAATTATGCCTCCAGGACTGGTCTCCTTACAGAGATTCCACTGAGGTTTCCACATTCCTGCTGGAAGCTCCATTTGAATGAAAGCTAAACACTTCAAATATACTTTGTCTCTTACCTCAGCTTTAATCCTCTTGCTGTGTTCTCAATCTGTATATACAGCATTACAATTTGCTCTGTTGTTCAAGAGGGAAAACTTGGAGTTATCCATGGCTTGGCCTCCACACTTCCTCCACTTCTAATTACTCATCCCAGCTTGAAAAATGTCTAGTCTGATGTTCCATTCCATCCCAACAACCACCGGGTGAAAAAAGACATCTCATCTGTCACTGGATCTACTGCAATAGCTTCCTAACTTTCTTCCCTGCTACCTTTATTGCTGCTAGCATTGCTTTGCTGTCTTACTAAGTCTACAGAAGTAAACATGCTACCTGCTTCAAACCCTTTGATTGGTCTCCATTGCCCCCATCTGAAAGTTATGTGCTTATACTTTCATTCAACAATATTGAGACCCTGATGGGCGCCTGGTACCATGTTGGGGCTCCTACTTTCCTCTCTTTGGCATGTGAGATCTCTGATAATCTGACCCCTTTTGAACACCATCTCTGGACACTCCTCTCATCTCACTCCAAATTTGTTCCACACAAAACTGCATTTTAAAAAATTGATAAACTCGGGCATGGTGGCTCGTGCATGTAATTCCAGCACATTGGGAGGCCAAGGCGGGTGGATCACCTGAGGTCAGGAGTTCGAGACCAGCCTGACCAACATGGAGAAACCCCCATCTCTACTAAAAATACAAAATTAGCCAGGCGTAGTGGCACATGCCTGTGATCCCAGCTAATCGGGAGGCCGAGGCAGGAGAATCGCTTGAACCTGGGAGGCAGAGGTTACAGTGAGCTGAGATTGCGCAATTGCACTCCAGCCTGGGCAACAAGAGTGAAACTCCGTCTCAAAAAAAAAAAAAAATTGATAAAATCTAATTTTTGAGCAATTTTAAGTTTACAGAAAAATTTAAGTGCAGAGCATGCCCAAATACACCCTCAGACGGTTTCCCCATTATAAACATTTTGCATTAATGTGGCTTATCCATTACAATTGATGAGCTGATATTGATACATCATTATTAACTAAAATGTTCACAATAGGGTTCACTCTTTATATTGTACATTTTGTGGGGTTTGACTAATGTTTGATGACTAGTATATTAGTCTGTTTTCATTCTGCAGAGAAAGACATACCTGACACTGGGTAATTTATAAAGAAAAGGAGGTTGAATGGACTCACAGTTCCACGTGGCTGAGGAGGCCTCACAATCATGGCAGAAGGTGAAAAACACATCTTACATGACAGCAGACAAGAGAGAATGAGAACCAAGCAAAAGGGGTTTCCCCTTATAAAACCATCAGATCTTGTGAGACTTATTCACTACCATGAGAACAGTATGGGGGAAAACACCCCATAATTCAATTACCTCCTACCTGGTCCCTCCTAGAACACGGAATTATGGGAGCTAAAATTCAAGATGAGATTTGTGTGGGGACACAGCCAAACCATATCAACTAGTATCCACCATTATAGTATCACACAGAGTTATCTTATCACCTTACAAACTCCCTGTGCTTAACTATTTCCTTCCTTTCTCTAAAAACCTGCCAACCACTGATCTTTTTACTGTCTCCATAGTTTTGTCTTTTTTGGAATATCATACAGTTGGAATCGTACAGTATGTAGTCTTTTCATATTGGCTTCTTTCACTTAGCAGTATACATTTACGTTTTCTCCATGTCTTTTTATGGCTTGTTAGCTTCTTTCTTTTTCTTGCTGAATAATCTTCCATTGTATGCCTGTAGGTACCAGTTTGTTAATTTATTCATCTGTTGAAGGACATTTTGGTTGCTTTCAGGTTTGGAATAAAGCTGCTATAAACAATTATGCACAGATATTTGTGTGGAACTGTGTTAGTCTGTTTTCACATTGCTATAAAGAAATACCTGAGAATAGGTAATTTATAAAGAAAAGAGGTTTATTGGCTCACAGTTCTGCAGGCTGTATGGGAAACATGATGCTGGCACCTGCTGGGCTTTTGGGGAGGCCTCAGAAAACGGATAATTATGGCAGAAGGAGAATGGGGAGCAGGCATTTCACATGGCAGGAGCAGGAGCAACATAGAATGAGGGATGGAGGAGAGGCTACACACTTTTAAACAACCAGATCTCATGAGAACTTGCTCACTATCCACCATCATGAAGACAGTACCCAGGAGGATGATGCTAAACCATTCTTGAGAAATCTGCTCCCGTGATCCAATCACCTCCCACTAGGCCTCACCTCCAACACTAGGGATTATAATTTGACATGAGATTAGATGGGAACATAGATCCGAACTGTATCAGGAACTATTACACTTTCCATGCCTTTGTACTTCTGAACTTCCTTCTTCTTGAAATGTCATTCCCCCTTTTAACCCCTTGCCAAGTCTAATTTCATAACTTAAATTTAGTTTAGCAAATACTTATTGAATAAATTCTACAAGTCAGGTGCTTCTATTAAATAGTTAGGAAACAATTGGGAACCAGATAAGCATAGTCTAGTTCTATTTGCAGAGACAGACAATTAATAAGTGGTTACAGTGGAGTATGTTAGTGCTATGATGCAGCTGGAACTTAAAAGAAGTTGCTAACCCATCTTTGGAGATTGAGAGAGACTTTCAAAGGAAATCTGACTGACCCTTCAGGACCCAAGTCCTAATATCTGCTACTGAATAAAACCCTCAGACTTGCCCTGTGCTGTTTGCAACCACTCTTCCATCATCCTTTATGTTTTTTTTTTCCCACTTCCTTTCTGTATCAATTTCTTTGACCAATCTTTTTGTCTTCTGATCCCAAGACTTGATGTATTTCTCTACTCACGTGATCTAAGCATCCTTACTCAGTCTGTATTTTAGTAAGTATCGCATTGTAACATTGTAGTGTAACAAACTGTTATGATAATAAACTTGTGTGTTTCTTTTACCAAATTGTAAGTGCCCTGAGAGCAAGGAGGGGATTTTATTTTGCTCATTTTGTATCCCCAGAGTCTAGTACTTTGTTTGGCACGTAGTGTCTGCTAAGTATTTGATAAATAAAAAACATTAATAAAGATTACCAAAAACATATGTAAAATACAAAACATTATATGTGAATTTTTCAAGTAGTGGTAATATAGGGTACTTTTGAAAAACTAGTGTCTATTATATATTGCCACTCCTGCCTGAGTTTAAACTAAAACCAGGAAAACATGTGTTCTTTTGCGGTTTTCTACGAACACAAAATTTCGTGAACACTTCTCTTAGAGGAAACTTGTAGGATTTGAATTCCAACCAAATATGAACAGTTAAAAAG
Organism: Pan troglodytes; assembly: GCF_028858775.2. Classification (NCBI taxonomy): domain Eukaryota; kingdom Metazoa; phylum Chordata; class Mammalia; order Primates; family Hominidae; genus Pan; species Pan troglodytes. The sequence continues at coordinate 66,855,617 of NC_072408.2, read as the reverse complement.
AGATTCAAAATAAGACTTACACGTGCAAAGACATTTTATCATAACTTCTATGCCAGAACACAGATTTTATTTATAAAATAGCTTAGTTTTCAAAAATATGGATTCTGAGATTATTTTGACAGCATCATATTTTGTAATGGAATCATTAAAACAGAGCTGAGATATTATTTCTCTCTTTAAAAACTACTATCGTGTTTATATGCTCGGTCAAGGTTCAGTGTTTTCATTCTCATCTTTTCCTTTTCATATATTTTTATTTTCTGTGTTGCCTATATTCTAATTATTTTTTCCCAAAACGTGTTCAATTGTCTCTTTTATATTGAGTGGAAAACACAAATGAAATATGGCTTTTTATTGATTAGTACATGCAGTTTTTGAAAGGCATTTGGAGACTGTATGAAAGAATACATTTCATATAACTACCTAACACCATTTTCAGATTTACTATCAATAAGTAAATTAATGAATGTTTCCTTATATGAAGTTCACTCAGTGTATAAATCTGATTTCTCAAATCTGTGTATGAGCTTCTGAAAATTAAGAAAAATAAAACAGACAAAAATAGACAAACGCAAAACCACAAAATGCTGTGCCTGCCTAGTCATCATATATGGAATTCTACCTCTACACATGCCCTACCCATATACCCAGGGCATCCACGCACCCCCTTGGTGTCCTACTCACATGACAGAAATTAAAAGAAAATAACAGAAGAAAAGATACAGTTCACGAAAAATAATGATTTGTAAAATTTAATTTCTCCCTAAAAGAATGAGTAATTATAAAATCCAAAAAATAGTAACAGAACACCATAAAAGAGAAATACCTGAAGAAGTAGAAGTCTTTATAATTAAGTGCACGAAAACATTAAAAAATTTTTTGGAAGATAAGGTTGAAGACATTTCAGAGAATATAGAACAGAAAGGCAAGGGGATGAAAAACGTAAAGTCCAGTTTTTAAAAATGGGGAATTGGTACCTCCAAATAGTACCAATTTGAAGAATGGTATAAAAATACCTCTATTCCCAAACATCTTTCTCAAGAAACTACTACAGATATTGTTTCACTAAAACAGGAGACCAAATCAAGACAGATGAATATATGGAATCTGGGAAACAGAAAAACTCAAGAATCAGTGAGACATAAAGGGATTTTTCAGGATATAGCTTAGCTAAAGGGTAATCCCACATAACATAAATGCCTCAGATCTTCAGAGTAACTAGTCCATGTAAAATCAGGACAGAGAGACCCAAAAGGGACTTTATAAGAAAAAAAGAAGCTGAGATAATCAATTACTTAATGCATATGGCTATTTTGAGAAGAGGTATACAATCCAATCCTTTCATGATTTTGGAAGAATTAGTACTACAGTCTCAGCATTCAGTCAGGGAAACAACCACGATGAGTGTTCAAGGATAATTATAGGCTTAAGTTGTACATAGTGTAGAAGCTGGGACTGTGAAGTGTGGAAGGGGCAATAGGAGAATTAGAGAATTAAACCACTAGCCAGCCCCCCGAAAGCCCTGGCACAGGTGGATAAGTTGGAGCTTGTAGGAAAATCTGAGAAGCCAAGTATGTCCAGCTGCCGAAAGGGATTTCCCAGAGGGGAGCTTGTGGAGAGGTCTATGGGAAGCTCTTACTTCTGTATATCTGACAGTGGGCTCGAAGTCACTGTTGGTCAGCAGAGCCAGGGTCCAGAAGAACTGGACAGGGAGTGGAGGAGAGCAAGCGGGAGGCACCTCTGTATTTGTGATATGGTTTAGCTTTATGTCCCCCACCCAAATCTCATAGTTGAATTGTAATACCCAGTGGTGCAGGAGGGATCTGGTGGGAGGTGATTGAATTATGAGGGCAGATTTCCCCCTTGCTGTTCTTGTGATAGTGAGTGAGTTCTCATAAGATCTGATGGTTTGAAAGTGTGCAGCACTTCCTGCTTTGCTCTTTCTCTTTCCTCCACCATGTGAAGAAGGTGCTTGCTTCCCTTTTGCCTTTCCACCATGATTGCAAGTGTTCCAAGGCTTCCTCAACCATGCCTCTTGTACAGCCTGCAGGACTGTGAGTCAATTAAATGTCTTTTCTTCATAAATTACCTAGTGTCAGGTATGTCTTTTTGGCAGTATGAGAATGGACTAATAAAATTTGTCATAATTCTGTCCATAGAAATATACTTGGAAAGCTTATTCAGTGCTTCATCTCCACCTCCAAAATCTTGCACAAATTTCTGTTTTGGCCCATTCTAACTTGGAACTATACAGAAAAATGAATTGTGGGAAACATTTCCCAAATTAAGTAAGTTAACAACAGAGCAATTCAACATAAGTAGATATCAGAGGCTAAAATAGCAAATTAAACAAACAAACAAAAAAACAATTCTAGGGAACTGTTGACTCCAGGGTAAGAAACTTCTGCATGAGAAACAAATACAGCATTTCCCATGGCTCATCTCTGAATAATATTAACATCATCACCATAAAACTATCTGGCATATTGATGTAGCTGCAAATCATAGCCACATTGAATGGATGGGAAGAAGGAGAATATTTGTGTGGGGAATCACTCTGTCTCCCAGGCTGGAGTGCAGTGGCATGACCTCAACTCACTGCAACCTCCGCCTCCTGGGTTCAAGCGATTCTCCTACCTCAGCCTCCCGAGTAGCTGGGATTACAGACACCTGCCACCACACCTGGCTAATTTTTTTAATTTTTAGTAGAGATGGCTTTCACCATGTTGGTTAGGCTGGTCTCAAACTCCTGACCTCAGGTGATCCACCTGCATTGGTCTCCCAAAGTGCTGGGATTACAGGCATGATCCAGCACCCAAATCAGGGAAGGAAATATCATAAGAAAAATAGGGACTGAGAAAACGTCATAGGCAGTAAAACATTTCTGATTCCTTAGGGTAAAATTACAATAAATGGGTACCATTAAACTCTTAGTGGAAACAGCAATTTCCTCCAACCTATGAGTAAAATCCATTTGCAAATCACTAGTGAGAATTTACTTACTTTGTAAAACAATAGGAGAGTACATGCACAATTATAATAATTTTAAAATGCATTTTTGTGATCCTATTAATAGCTCGTCCCAAAAAAATTGAAACATGAATTACTTAATTGCCTTAGAGCAGTAGCTAGCTCACAATTAGCAACACATTGGTTTGTGCTGTTTGCAATTTTGAGGGTGACTTGTTAACTAATACTGAACGTACTATGTTTTAATTAAACTTAACTAATCACTTAAGAAAATCCTTCTCTTAGTGAGAATTTCAGGTATGCAAACAAGTTCTTGAGAAATCTGTTATTGAAATAACTACTGGTTTAGTCCAATTGGTAGTGATATTTGAGCTTAATATTTTTTGGATAAATGCATTAACTAATCAAATAATTGGTCTAACATGAGTGGAATCTAATGTTTAAAGTTTTCAAGGAAACTGTAAAAAAGGATACAGGATTAGAATATACTCTAAGACAGGAGTATTTCCATATAAGGGCACTTAATCCAGTGAGCAGGAACAAGGTACTATAACACCATTCTGTAACTTCCTCATAATCAATATGTTGATTGATGAACAATTTCAGATTGTTATCTATGAATTTTGAGTCAATGTGAGCATTTTAGGGATTCTAGTCATTAGGTTAAACATTCTTAGAAAGACAGGATATATTTGGACACTGACAAGTTTCAATTCTTGCTTGAGAATCTTTAAGATTTTATGTGATAAGAGTGTGGACCTTTAAATTCCACTGAGTTACACTCTTGTACTTTTTAAGTCAGGGTAAAACAGTGAGCTAATCTGTAGATGGTAGAGGAGAGACAGAGAGAGAGAATGAAATAAACATTCAGAGAGAACTAGAGTATACAAAGAAAAAGAAAAAATGGCTGCTTGACTCTGAAGGATTTCCAGTTTTTTGTCCTACTTTAAGAAGCGATACTGTGTGTCCTGCTCTTGAATTCCATACATAGGCAAATATCTTTACAATATATCCCACCCCAGCAACACCTCAGTGATCCACTGTCCCGATTTGCTCAGAACCTTCCCAGTTCTAGCAATGAAAGTCCCACATTCTTGGAAATCCTTCAGTCCCAGATAAATATGGACTGACAGTCACCATAATCTGCATATTTTCCTCGTAAGCTAATGTGATGTGGGTTTTGGAAACTACCAACCAGGAAAGCCTTGATTAAGACAGACGCTTTTAAGTTACATGCAACTGATGAAGGCCTTTTGCGTCCAAAACCTCTGTTACACAACTTACCTGCTGCTTGGTTCTATTATTTACAACTCAGCAAATGATGAAGCATGAGCAGGAGAGTTGGCATAAGCAGAGATGAGTTAATTTTAACTAAATCAGGCAGTTACTTCAGATTGGAGTGATCTGTGTTGAAAGGAATTACTCCCAAAAAGCATATTCATTAAAATATGTTGCAATTTTTAATGTCCTCTGAGTTACAACATTTGGTCACAAAGTAGTTTTAAGACTGCAAATTTTACCAAGCAATTCACTGTACTGAAATAATGCTCTTTCCTTTCACACACCTATAATAAAGTAAATGTTTTGCTCTTAAGTATATATATATATATACTTAATCAGGGACGTTATACTTCATAAATTGATTTGCTGCCTTTGAAATTGTTTGGCTGTCAATATTTGCAGCTGATACAGTTAAATGACTGCATGATCTGCAAAAGAGGTCAATGAATGCAAGGGAGGTCAATGCCATAAAAAAGCTGAGGAGATGATTACTTAAGAAATGACAGCAGCAACAGTCTGAGCAGCAACACAGAGACCACCCAGAGAGGCTGCCTGTCAGCTGTGGCTGCCCCCACCCACACCCAGTTTGAGAAAAGAAATGATGACAGCCTAGTGAAGAGGCACAACCCTTACCAATAAAAAAGACTGTCAGCAGCTTTGCAGATGGGCTCAGAAAAGCCTCTTAGCCTATAACACACTTATCTCTCCTCAAATATCCCTAGCTTTCTACATATTTATTAGGGCCATCAGTAAATGAAGAGCAGGGGAGTATGAAAAAAATATGACTCATGGGGATGTCTTGTATCCATACAGCTCTTCAATGAACATTTTCTTTGACCCTCTTAACAAAATGTTGGAGAGGCAAGGCAGTGGAATTATAATTATTCTATTTTGCAGATCAGAAATAAGGAGAGTTCTGTGGTCTTGCTCAACTGGTTAATACCACTATGTTATTACTATTAGCTAATGTTTATTGAGCAATATGTATTAGACACTGTGTGAGCTAAGTACTTTAAATGGATCATTTCATTTGCCCTCAAAGAACCATTTGGGGTAGATAATATTATTTTTCTTTCTTCTTTTTTTTTTTTTTTTTGAGATGGAGTCTCGCTCTGTCGCCCAGGCTGGAGTGCAGTGGCTCGATCTCGTCTCACTGCAAGCTCCGCCTCCTGGGTTCACACCATTTTCCTGCCTCAGCCTCCAGAGTAGTTGGGACTACAGGCGCCCACCACCACGCCCGGCTAATTTTTTGTATTTTTCGTAGAGATGGGGTTTCACTGTGTTAGCCAGGATGGTCTCGATCTCCTGACCTCGTGATCCGCCCACCTCGGCCTCTCAAAGTGCTGGGATTGCAGGCGTGAGCCACTGCACCTGGCCAATATTATTTTTCTTAATGTACGGATGAGAAGACTTTGGCTCAGGGGGTTATAACAAGTTGTCAAAGAAGTAGAGCCAAAATCCAAGCCTGGAGTCTAGAATCCATACTCTCCACCTTGTTTTGACTCTGTAATATAAATCAATACTTTTGAATGCCTATTGCTTGAGTTATTTTGCATTTTGGGAATTTTGTCATCAATGTTTTAGACTCTTGTCTATAAGCTTAGGCTAATTATTTGAACATTTATCTAACAGATTTATTTAGTGCTTAATATGTGCCAGGCATGGGTATAGATTTTGAGAAAATACTCACTAAAACACCGGCCACCTTTTCTATGTAAAGATAGTTAAATTCTTTGCTTTCCTTTAATCTTTCTTAATTAGTTATACAAGGATGCTATTTTTCTTCCTACATGGGAACTCCCATATACACGTTGTGGAGCAATAGTAGGAATCATCAGGCTTAAGAAACATTGGCAAGAGGTTTGGAGTTCAGAGACTTTTAATAAATATGCATAAAACAAAGAGAAAGGACTTGCCAGACAGTAAAATGAACAGTGTTAGGGAGAACACTTATCCTCCACTGCCCGTACTGCTCTGTGGAAGAAATCTCCATGAGCGTAACTCTTTTGACCTCTCTTTGGCCCATTTTTCATTATTCTCCAGATCTGAGTTTTGTAGAAGGAATTGGAAGTATAGGGCTTAATCTCTTCTGTATTTAGCTGGGAGTCTTGTGGCCTGTAGAGAGGGTGCATATGTGTCACACCCTCTCTGCAGGTGTGGTATGTTCTGGGGAGGACTGCTGATGTCCTGTGCTATCTGTGAATAGTAAGTAAGCTTGCATATTCAGCGATGAAGTGTCATAAACCCATTAGGCTTAAAGCTGATGCTCATTCTCTAATGAGTGGTGTCTCTAGTGAGGGAGCAATCTGACAGACAATTCTGATATATCATTTATAATTCCAGAGAAGATATAAATCCATTGATTCTTCTCTGCCAATTGTTTGGATTTAATAAGAAGTAACTCTTTATCTTCCAAATTCAGACAAAATTCAGAAAAACAAGCAGGAGTGAGAGATTAAAGTAACTTTTAAATCATCAGCACTAGAGATACCACTCTATTAATTTCCAGCATGCAATATGTACATTCCAAGTCCTTAAAAGATGCCCAGTAAATGTTTGTTCACACAGAAAAGAATGGGATTCAGGTCTCATTTGTAATGTGAAGTGTTTGTTTCAATAATTTCTCAAACTCCAATTCGGATCATCCTGAGATTCTAATGAGAGATGAATGGGGTTAAAAAAATGCAAGGAGGACTTCTACTTCCAGTAAAGATAGAGTAACAGGGACTGAATTAAATGATCTACCTTAAACAAGTAGAAAACTGGTCAATATACATGAAAGAAAAAGTTTTCAGGCCTTGGACAATAGGTAATTACACAAGATGATCCCTACAATTGCACCAGCTTATAGGCTACAAGTTTGAGATAGTCTATTAGTTAGGGTTCTCCAGAGAACCAGAGAATGTGTATACATATATAGAAAGAGATTTATTATAAGGAATTGGCTTGTGCAATTCTGGAGGCTGGGAAGTTCAAAATCTGTAGCCTGCAGACTGGAGACCCGGCACAGCTGATAGTGAAGATGAAGTCCAAAAGCAATTCGCTGGAGAATTTCCTCTTGCTTAGGCAGGCCAGGCTTTTTGTTCTATTCAGGCCTTCAACTGATTGGCCTTCTATTCCGGCCTTCAACACTTTGTGGAGGACAATCAGCTTTACTCAAAGTTCACCCATTTAGACGATAATCTCATCCCAAAGTCTTCAAGAAAAAGACCCAAATGCAACTTTCAGCAAACAAATGCTGAGAGAGTTCATTGCTATGGAGAATGTTAAAGGACGTTCTTTAGGAAGTAAGATTATTATATAGACATTTGGATCTAAACATGGAAAAGAATAGTGCCAGAAACAGTAAATATATGGGTAAAAACATTTTTTCTCCTTTTTAATTTCTTTAAAGAATATTGACTATTTAAAGTAAAAGTAATAACAATTTATCATAGAATTAACAGCACATATGGAGGTAAAATGCATGACAACAATAGCATAAAGACCAGGAGGGGGAAGGGAAAGTATAGTATTGTCAGATTCTTATACTATGTGTAAATGAGCATAATATTTGAAAGCAGATTTTGATAAGTTAAAGATGTATTTTTTTTTGCTCTTTTTAATTTTTTTTTATTATTATACTTTAAGTTTTAGGGTACATGTGCACAATGTGCAGGTTAGTTACATATGTATACATGTGGCATGCTGGTGCGCTGCACCCACTAACTTGTCATCTAGCATTAGGTATATCTCCCAGTGCTATCCCTCCCCCCCGCCCCCACCCCACAACAGTCTCCAGAGTGTGATGTTCCCCTTCCTGTGTCCATGTGTTCTCATTGTTCAATTCCCACCTATGAGTGAGAATATGCGGTGTTTGGTTTTTTGTTCTTGCGATAGTTTACTGAGAATGATGATTTCCAATTTCATCCATGTCCCTACAAAGGACATGAACTCATCATTTTTTATGGCTGCATAGCATTCCATGGTGTATATGTGCCACATTTTCTTAATCCAGTCTATCATTGTTGGACATTTGGGTTGGTTCCAAGTCTTTACTATTGTGAATAGTGCCACAATAAACATACGTGTGCATGTGTCTTTATAGCAGCATGATTTATAGTCCTTTGGGTATACACCCAGTAATGGGATGGCTGGGTCAAATGGTATTTCTAGTTCTAGATCCCTGAGGAATCCCCACACTGACTTCCACAATGGTTGAATTAGTTTACAGTCCCACCAACAGTGTAAAAGTGTTCCTATTTCTCCACATCCTCTCCAGCACCTGTTGTTTCCTGACTTTTTAATGATTGCCATTCTAACTGGTGTGAGATGATATCTCATTGTGGTTTTGATTTGCATTTCTCTGATGGCCAGTGATGGTGAGCATTTTTTCATGTGTTTTTTGGCTGCATAAATGTCTTCTTTTGAGAAGTGTCTGTTGATATCCTTTGCCCACTTTTTGATGGTGTTGTTTGTTTTTTTCTTGTAAATTTGTTTGAGTTCATTGTAGATTCTGGATATTAGCCCTTTGTCAGAAGAGTAGGTTGTGAAAATTTTCTCCCATTTTGTGGGTTGCCTGTTCACTCTGATGGTAGTTTCTTTTGCTGTGCAGAAGCTCTTTAGTTTAATTAGATCCCATTTGTCAATTTTATGTTTAAACCTGATTGCAACTACTAAAACCAGCCAAACAAACAAACTTCTATAGCTAATAGAACAATAGAAAAGAAAACAAAATAGAATCTTTTTTGTCCTTCCAACTTTTAAGTTCAGGGGTACATGTGCGAGTTTGTTACATGGGTAAATTGCACATCACTGTGGTGTGGTATACAAATGATTTCATCACCCAAGTAGTGAGTACAGTACCTGATAGGGTAGGTTTTTTTTTTAATTTTTTATTATTTTTTTAGACAGAGTGAGACTCTGTCACCTAGGCTAGAATACAGTGACTTGATCTTGGCTCATTGCAACCTCTACCTCCTGGGTTCAAGGGATTCTCCTGCTTCACCCTCCCAAATAGCTGGGATTACAGGTATACACCACCATGCTCAGCTAATTTTTTTTTGTATTTTTAGTAGAAATAAGGTTTCACCATGTTAGCCAGGTTGGTCTCAAACTACTGACTTCAAGTGATCCGCCTGCCTCTGCCTCCTAGAGTGCTGGGATTACAGACATGGACCACTGCACCCAGCCCTGATAGGTAATTTTTTGATGCTTACCCTCTTCCCACCTTTCACCCTCAAGTAAACCCTGGTGTCTCTTGTTTCCCTCTTTGTGTCTGTGTGTAACCAATGTTTTACCTCCCACTTATAAATGAGAATACGCAGCATTTGGTTTTCTGTTCCTGTGTTAATTTGCTTAGCATAATGGCCTTCAGCTGCATCCATACTACTGAAAAGGATATGTAAGAAACTTACTCTAAATACAAAAATACATGAATTATAGACAAAGGTATCCGATGCAAATACTAATCCAAAGAGAGCTTGAATGACTATATTAATTAATGTCAATGTAGATTTCAGAGCAAGAAATATTATCACAGATTAACAGGAATACTTCACAATAATAAAGGGATAAATTTATCATAAACATATTAATCTTAAATGTATATGCTACTACTAATTTCAAAATCCATGAAGCAAAAACTGGTAGAACTAAAGGAAGGAATAGATAAATCCACAATTATAGTTGAAGACTGTAACACTCTTATCTCAGTAATTTTTAAACAAGCAAATAAGAAATCATAAGTTTATAGAAGACTTGAGGAACAGTATCATCAATATAGGACACAAAAGCTGCTGAGTAACACATTTGTTTACAAATATACACAGACCACATTTTAGGCCATAAAATGTATCTTACTAAATTTAAGATGATTGAAATCATATGGACCACAAAGGAAGTAATCTAGAAATCAATAATGAGAAAGATACATGGAGAATCCCCAGTCAACGTATGGGATGCAGCAAAAGCAGTACTTACAGGAAAATGTTTCTGTCAGTTCTGGCTGCTATAGCAAGAATACCATAGACTGGGAGACTTAAATAACAAACATTTATTTCTCATAGGTCTGGGGGCTGGGAAGATGAAGTTCAAGATGCTAGCTGATTCAATGTCAGATAAGGGGATTCTTTCCGGTTTGCAAACAACTACCTTCTCATTGTATCCTCACATGTTTTGAAGGGAGGGGGAGAAAGACAGAGCACATACTCTCATGTCTCTTCTTATAAATGCACTAATCCTATTCATGGGGAATCCATCTTTTAACAAATTACCTCTTAATACCACCCTACCACCCTTTAATACCATTACGTTAGGGGTCAGGACTTCAACATACAAATTTTGCAAGGACACAAACATTTAGTCTATAACAGGAAATAATGCTAATAGTAGAAAAGAAGAAAGGTCTCAAATCATAAGGTGGTCTAAATCTCCACCTTAAGAAACTAGGAAAAGAAAATTAAACCCAAAGTAAGCATAAAGGAAGAAATAACAAAGATAAGAACAGAAATCAATAAAATCAAAAACAGAAAAAAAGATCAATAAACTGAAAGCTGGCTATTTGAAAAACTTAAATAAAATGGAAAAACCTGTAGCCAGACTGATCAAGAAAAAGTAAGAGAAGTCACAAATTACAAATACGATAAATGAAAGACTCTAAAGACCTACAGACATTAAAAGAATAACAAGGGAACAATATGAGTAAATGTCTGTCTATAGATTTCACAACTTCGAGCAGGATTTCTCAGATATTTTCAGGTTGCATCTGCTAAGAGTGCTTTCAGTAGCAAATGACAGAAAACATGACCTACAGAAACTTAAACAGCTAATTTTTCTCATGTGACAAGACACTCAGAGGTAGATTGCTTCAATGACAATTATGTCAGGGTCTAAGATGGTATCTCTGCCATTCTCTAATCTTTTTCTCATGGTCACAGGCACCAATCATATCAGCGTTCAAGGCTGAAAGAAAGGGCTAGGAGTGAGACTGGCCATGCATAACCCTTTTATCAGAAAAGCAAAAGCTTTCCCATAAGCTCCCCCACACCCACACCAAGCCGACTTCCTTTGACACCTCATTGGGCAGAACTGGGTCCCATGACTTTTATTAAATTCAACCTTAGGAAGTTGGGAAGTCTAATGTCTGTTAAAGTGATTTAAGGTGGAGAACAGCCCTGGAAAATTCCTGAGCAGAAAAAACCATTAGGAATTGAAAGTAACCTTAACCTCACTTGATTACAAACATAAGTTAAATTTGGCATTTACAAGCATTTACAAGAAATGCTTCTATTAGAGAAAAATGAATCTTAAACTCAACCAATGAGAAGCTGCCAAGTAACTTATTAGAGTTCTATAACAAGGGACTTTCCAGAGGGACAGACCAAATAAGAGAGCTGTGTAACTGTAACCAGTCTGGTATTGTCTTTGCTTTACTTCTACATTCACCCTATAAAAGCCTGTCCCTTACACTTCTTCAAAAGAGCCTGAAACCTCTTTTGGTTTGGTGCTTCCTAATTTATGAATCACTGTTTGTTCAAATAAACTCTTCAGACTTTTTATTGTGTCTCAGTTTACCTGTCAATGTATCTAAAAAAGGGCAGCAGGATTTTAATGTTTGGTCTGTGTTATGAGCTGAAATTTGTTTCCCCAAAATTCACATGTGGAAGTTCTAATGACTAGTAATTCAGAATGTGACTATATTTAGAGATAGGGTCTTCAAACAGGTAATGAGACCTTCATTGTGGGGCCTAATCCAATCTGACTGGTAGCCTTAAAAGAAGAGAAAACTTGGACACACAGAAAAAGCAGAAGTGCATGCACCCAGAGGAATGGTCATGTGAGAACAAAGCAAGGAGGCATCCATCTGCAAGCCAAAGGGAGAGGCCGCAGAAGAAACCAGACCTGATAACACCTTAATCTTGGACTCCTAGCCTCCAGAACTGTGAGAAAATAAAGTTTTGTTATTTAAGCCACCTTGTCCGTGGTAGGTTGCTATGGCAGCCCAACAGACTAAAACAGCTTGGTCCAAGGGTTTCTCAACAGAGAACATTACTCTGTAGGTGAGCACTTGGAAATGGTAGAGAATATTTTCTAGTTATCACAGTGACCAGGAAATACTCCTGACCTTTAATGTGCCATGGCAGGACATACAAAAATTCTCACCATGGGCAGTATAGTCCTGTGTAACTAATAATTAGCTCCCTTTCTTCTACTGACAGCAGCTTTCCTTCTGATAAATGATGCTTAAAAATTCATGACCTTTTGGTCAGGAAGGTGTACATTGTTGCCCCCCACCAAAAAAAAAAAAATCAAGGGTCCCATTAGCAAGAAATAAATAAATGACAGTTGAATAGAAATCAACAGCATCACCCCAGAACTTAAAGTATTAAAAAAAAAGAAAAGAAAAAAGAAATCAATAGCATCTGCCCGACTTTGATGGTGTGTGGTCACTCCTGCTACTGGGCAAGAAGGGGTAATCTGTTGGGTTGTAGACTTCACAGAGATAAAGATAAATTATCAGTGTGTATTTCCGTTTTGCAAGAAAAGGTTCTTACAGATCTTTTAAAAATTCGTTTTGAAGCCAATCTATTTTTCAAAGGATCAATTTCTTTACAAAATGTAGTGATACATGACATTTGGCTTCCTCTTCAGTCACAGAATTTTCCAAGGTCAAACTTAACATTGTAACTTTCAATCTCATGATTTTCTAACAAAATTAGTTTGGAAAAAGAAAATAGGTTATAAAGGATATAATTTAATATCAGCCTTCTGCATAAAAAGCAAGAAAAATCAGGTGAAAATTTATTGGTTTTGAAAAGGAACAGTAATTAAGTGTTCCTGAACTGAGAAGTTCACAATATTTTAGGGAGCCTATCCTGTCTCTCCTTATCCTTTCCCAGTAAGTAAGGTGAAGATTAAGTATTATTTTGCATATTTCAAAAATTTAAGAAAGTAAATCTGAGCAAATTGCCATAATTATATGGTGAGTCAGTGGTTGAGCTGGGGATGGAACAAGGGACTGACTGGATCTTGAAAACTGGTCTCCTGTCTGCTGTCCCCCATTCCCAAACCACATCTGGACAAAACATGATGGGACAGCTGCTTCCTCCAAAGCTCTGCCTTCACAAAGCTTTCACCTAATTAGGCTTATTTAAAAGCAGAATCTTGTATGAAGGCTTATTAGAAAATTTCCCTTTTCTGTTTAATTCTCTCCTGACTTAGACCTGCTTTTTAAAAAGTTCTTGCTACTTTACTAACCTAATTTGAATCTACGAGTTCTGTAACTGACCCTGTAACTTGGAAAGTTTTTGTTTTTGTTTTCTTTTGTTTATAAATTGGTATGTTCAGACCATCTATCTTTATTGTCTTTGTTAATTTGTTGGATTTAAAGCCACCCTCTTGCTTATTATTTTCAATTTGTTTAATTGGTTCTTTGCTCCACTTTTTTCTGCCTGTTCTTGGATGAGTTGCTTTTATATTATTTCATATTATCTTCACGGTGGGCTTATTCGTATCTCTTAAAAAATTTTGGTAACTGTCCAAAAATTTACAATATATGTTCTTTTAAAAATATTTTAAATTTTCATGGGTACATAGCAGGTGTATATAGGCATACAATGCATAATGGTCACATCAGAGTAAGTGAGGGTATTCATCACCTCAAGCATTTATCCTTTCTTTGTGTTACAATCAAATTATACTATTTTAGTTATTTTTAAATGTACAGTTATTATTGACCATAGTCACCCTGTTGTGCTAACAAATACTAGATCTTATTCATTCTATCTAACATAATTTTGTAGTCATTAACCACTCCCCACTCTCCCCACTCCCACTACCGTTCCCAGCCTCTGGTAACTACCATTCTACTATCTCCACGAGTTCTACAATCATCACAATCCAATTTGAATATTATACTGCTTCATATGTAGTTTAAGAATGTTATAACAGTGTGTTTCCAATTCTTCCTTCCCATTTTTGTGCTATAGTTCTTACACATTTTGCTTTTACATATACTACAAATACATAATATGCTGCTACTATTTTCTCAATAGACAGTAAAATTAGCATTTTTAGCATTCAGTTCTGCAAATTTTGACAAATGCATACAGTCATGTAGCCACCACAATCAAGATGTAAAACAGCTTCACCACTTCCACCCCCTCCAGATTTCCCTGTGTCTTTTTGTAGTCAATTTCTCCTTCTACCCACATTCCTCGACAATGCCAGTCTGACTTCTGTGGCTTAGGCTTTGCCTTTTTCATAATGTCACGTAAGTGGACTCAGACTCTGTAGCCTTTTGTGACTGGCTTCTTTCACTTAGTATAATATATTTAAGATTTTTCCATGTTGTTATGTTTATCAGTAATTTATTCCCTCTTTATTGGTAAGTAGTATTCTACGGTATAACTCTACCACAGTTTATTCACATTAATGTCAAAAAAGATTGGAGTTGTTTCCAGTTTTGGATGATTATAACTAAAGCCATCATTAACATTTGCATGCACATATTTTTATAGATTTAAGTTTTAGTTTCATTTTGGTAAATGACTAGGAGTGGGATTCCTAGGTTATATAGTAAATGTATGTGTAATTTTATAGGAAGCTTCCAATCTGCTTCCCAAAGTCATGTACCATTTCACATTCTCACAGGAAATATCTAAGAATTTCAGGCTCTTTACTCTCTCACCAGCACTTGGTTTCATCAGCTTTTTTTTTTTTTTCCTTTTAGCCATTGTAATAGGTGAGTAGTGATATTGAGTAGTGTTCAAATTTGCATTTCCTTAATGACTAAAGGTGTTGAGTATTTTCTCATATGGTTTTTTGCCATCCTATATTTTCTTTGGTGAAGTGTTTGAATTTTTTTGGCTTTAGTTATTCATTTTATTTTTATTATTATAAAGTTCCTTATATATTCTGAATACAAATTCTTCATCAGACATGTATTTTGCACACATTTACTTCTAGTCTCTGGCTCATCTTCTCAATCTCAACAGTGTGTTTCAAAGAGCAAAAATTTTTAATTTTGATGAAGTCCAATTCGTCATTATTTTTCTTTTAAAGATTGTGCTTTTTTGTTGTTGTTGCATCTAATAACTCATTGCCTAACCAAAAGACAAAAATATTTTCCTGTGTTTTCTTCTATAAATTCTGTAGTTTGTCACATAGGCTTATAAGCCATTTTAAGTTAATTTTTAGATAAGGTATGTGAGATTCATTGTTTTGCATATGGTTGTTCAGTTTAGCGCTGTTTGCTGAAAAGGTTTTTTTCATTTAATTGAATTTGTTTCTCTGTTAAAATTATTTTATCATAAGTATCTAGATCTTTGTCTGGATTCTCTCCCCTGTTCCACTGACCTTTCTACTCATTATCCAAAATCACTCTAAATCAATTATTTTTTGGAAAGTCTAAAGATAAGAAAAATGTATTTTAAAATATTTACATTTATTTTAATTATATTTGAAAATCTTCATGTCTTTATGAAGGTGCAAGTCTGGTATCATATTTCTTTTTGCCTAAATAATTTTCTTGTATATCTCTTGTAGTACAGATCTCCTTGTAATAAATTCTCTCAGCTTTTGTTGCCTAAAAAAGTATTTGTTTATATTTCTGAAAGTTACACACTGGATATAGAATTCTAGGTTGGCAAGTTTTTGTTTTGTTTCTGTGAGACTATTTTAAAGATGTTGCTCACTGTCTTCTTGCCTGCATTGTTTCTGATGGAACATCTGCCATCCTTTTCTTCAGTGCTTAATGTATCTTTTCACTCTGGCTGTTTTTGAAATTTTCTCTTTATCATTGATTTTCAACAGTTTGATCGTAATGTGCTTTGGTGCAGCTTTCTTTACATTTTTTGTGATTTGTATTTATTGAGCTTCCTGTATCTATGGGATTATATTTCCCATCAAATGTGGAAAAAATTTTAGCTATTACTTTTGCAATTTTTTTTCTGCTTTCCTTTTATGAAGACTCCAGTTACATGCATAGTAGGGTATTTGAAGTTATCTCACAGCTCACTTTTACTTTGTTAATTTTCTAAAATTCTCTGTCTCTCTTTTGTAGGAGATTCTATAACTTCTCCTTAAATAGTCCTTTTCTTGGCAATGTCTAATTTGTCATTAATTATATCCAATGTATTTCTCATCTCAGACATTGATGTTTTCAACTGTGGAAATTTGAGGACTGTCTTGTTATCTTCCATGCCTCTACATGTTTTTGAACATGTGGAATTCAATTATAACCATTTTAGTGTTCTTACCTGTTAATAATAACATCTGTATTAGTTATGGAACAGTTTTAATTGATTTAATTTTTTCTCCATGTTGAGGGTCATATTTCCCTGCTTCTTCAGATGCCTGGAAATTTTTTACAATTCTATTTGATTTCACAAAGCCTTCCCGTTTTAGGACAGTTTTAAATTTACAGAAAAATGGTGAAGATAGGACAGAGAGTCACCACATACTCCACACTAAATTTACCCTACTGTTAGCATCTTACATTAGTGTTGTATATTTGTGATAATTAATGAACTAATACTGATATATTATAACTAAATTCCATAATGTATTCGGATTTCCTTATTTTTTTTTACAGTGTCTTTTTCTGATCCTAATAGTCATATCTAGGATACCAAATCACATTCAGCAGTCACATGACCTTAGGCTGTTTTTGGCTATGACAATTTCTCAGACTTTTCCTGTTTTTGATGACCTTGATAGGTTAGAGGAGTACAAGTCAGGTATTTTGTAGAATGTCCCTCAACTGACATTTTTCTGATGTTTTTCTCATGATTACACTGGGATTTTCTGTTTTTGAGAGGAAAACTGCTGGTGTCATCACATCATATCAAGGATACCTATTACTGACATGATTTATTACTATTGATGTTATCCTTGATCACCTGCCTGAGGTAATGCTTGTCACATTTCTCCACTGTAAAGTAATCTTTCCCCTCATTTTCATACTGTGCTGTTTTGAAGGAAGTCACTATGCATAGTCCATGTGTAAGGAGTGGGGGGCACCCTCCTTGAGGGTGGAGTGTATATATAAATAGTTTTGAATTCTTCTGGGCAGGACTAATGTTTTATTGAATTCCAGACTGTTGAATTTTACCTTTGTTCTTGAGCTTTGTTTTTGGATGCAGTTATGTTACTTGGAAACTGTTTAATCCTTTGGGTTTTGCTTTTAAAGTTTGTTAGGTGGGACCAGAGTGTTGCACTGTCTATGCCAAATTATTCTCCACTTCTGAGGCAAGACCCTTCTGAGTGTTCTTACCAATGCCATGTGAATTTTGAGGTTTTCCAGTCTGGCTGGTGGGAACAAGCAATGTTCCTGGCCTTACATGAGTGCTGGGTACTACTCTCTTTAATCCTTTTTGGATGATTCTTTCCCTGGCTTTAGATTATTTTCTTACATGAATGTGGTGATCTATAAACTCTGCTGACGATTCCAGCAAGACCCTCTACAAATATTTGCAGTTCTTGCTCAATGCAGCACTTACTTCTCCAGTACTCTATCCTGCTAACTCTAGCCATTGTGGTTTTCTCAGACCCTCAGCCCTGTGTCCTCAACTTAGGGAGTTTGTTGGACTCTGCTAGAGTTCTCTCTCCTGGCTCTGAGGCATGTAAACTCACTAATGACCTAAGCCTGGACAAAATAATACTTGCTTCATATGCTTCCCATATCTTAGGGATCATTGTCCTTCATTGCTTATATCCAGTGTTTTGAAAATATTGTTTCATACATTTAGTCTAATTATTTTATTCAGGCAGGAGGGTACATCTGGTCTCTATTAGTCTACCTTGGCCAAAAGTGGAAGTCCTGTCTGCCACTCTTTTACTCTAACTTTGAGTTAAACTGACCACCTGCCAGTTTCACAATATGCTGTGTTCTCACCTACTTCTGGCCTTTGAAGATTCTGGCTGTTTCAACTCTTTTATATTTCTTTTTTTTTCTGATCTGGCACATTCTTTAGCATATTTTATATCTTTTCATGGAAATTCTTTCATTCATTCATTTATTCAGTTTGTAGCTACGAAATCTCACTAGGTGTCTTTGTGCTATCATCTTCTTTGATTCTCACAACGTTTACAATTAAACTTTCTCAAATTCGTACGGTTAATGGATGGAAGAAGGGCTTACATTTTTGTCTATATGACTGCCCATTTTCTTTCCATTATGCACTATGATTTTTCTACATTATTTTTGAATAACTACAATGCTTCCAGCCTTGAATTTGAATGATTTGGAAGTGGTCTTAGTTCTAGAAAATATGATTTATATACTCAGGCATCTTCCAATATTGCTAAAAGAACAATAACGTACTTCAAACAAACAGAACAGTATAAGATCGTGTAGGACAAAGGGTTAAATGTTTTATAGGGGATTTTTGAAGTGCCTTTTAAGACATCGTAAAATGGGAAGATCAATAATCGGCTAGAATAGTTGACAGTGATTCATGGAGGACACGCAGGAGGAGCAAGATTTGATGCATGGTGAGGACTTGCCTTTATCAAATCTTCCTGATTCGTTTGCTGAGGCCCAGGAGTGTTCCATAAAATAATTTGAAGTACTTAAGATATCAGTTCCTTCATGCTCAGAGTATCTAACTGGGAACAGTAGTCATCCATTTATCCCTTAGTTCCAAATAGGTAGCATCATATTTTATGAAGTGAAAAGATTGTGAAGTATGGTGACAGAGAAAGAAAAAAATAGCTATTGGTAAAGCATAGTAAGGATAATAATCAGAATAGAGGGGAGAGCAGGGATAGCATGAGATGGGCAATTATAAGAAAGCTCAGATAAAAGAGGAGTTGTGAGACTGTGAAATAGCACCTAGACAAGTCACTCTACAAATTTAATGCCCATTTGTAATACCACTTGTTAAAAAGTGCCTGTAATCCCAGCACTTTGAGAGGCCGAGGTGGGAGGATTGCTTGAGGCCAGGAGTTTGAGGCCAGGTTGGGCAATATAGTGAGATCCTGTTTCTAAAACAAAACAAAACAAAACAAAACAAAAAAACAAAAAACCCCCACAAAAAACAAACAAACAAACAAACAAACAAAAACCAGATGTGGCGGTGCATGCGTTGTAGTCCTAGCTACTTGGGAAGCTGAGGTGGAAGGATGGCTTGAGTGCTGGAGTTTGAGATCAGCCTGGACAACACAGTGAGACCCTGTCTATACAAAAAAATAAAATTAAATGAGTAAGGTGTGGTGGTTTACACTAGCCCTAGCTATTTCGCAGGCTGAGGTGGGAGAATCCCTTAAGTCCATGAGTTGGAGGCTGCAGTGGGTTTGATTGTGCCGGTATACTCCAACCTGAGTGACAGAGCAAGGACCTATTTCAAAAAAAAAAAAAAAAAAAAAAAAAAAGGGGGGAAGGAAGGAGAAAAACAGATAAAAGAAAGAAAAGAAGAAACTAGAATAGTATGAAGAACATTTCTCAAATCAAAATAATAGTCTCTAAGTTCTTAAATTTCTTATTCCCCTTTCACTGTTTTGTCTCCTTACTTTTCTGTAGAGTTTTATGAAATTATTTCTTGATAGATTAAAGGTTATTGAATAAAAATCTGTTTACTACTTGAAGAAAGGGAGAACAGTAAAAGTATTTGATTTTTATTTAATAACCTTTAATCTATTTTGCTGTGGCAGAGCAATTTTGGAAGGATTAATTTAAATATCTGAGAATATGTGTTTGGGTGGAACTAGTTCTATTCATCTCTTGTATCAACTTATCAGATTAAAACAAGATCCTTTAAGTTTGGGTTGAGGAAAGAAGAGCTGGACAGGAAGAAGAGGAAAGAAGAGCTGGACAGGAAGAGTAAGTTACTTATGCTGCTCTCTGAGCCAGACTTTCATCCTGCTATGCCCTCACTTTCCAAGGTAATTTCCAGGGGTAGAAGGTGAGCAAGCTCCAAACTTGTCTACTCCACCATGCATAGGAGAGAGGAATTGAAATTGCTGCATGGTGTATCTAAGTGAGATAGACCTTAGGTACCCTCCCAGAGTCCCTGAGACTCCCTCAAAAATGTGGATACAGCCAAATATTTTTTCATGGTAAATGATCAGATGTGATATTGAGAATTGGAAGACCCAAAGGTCTCATGGTCTGAATAAAAGGATACCCTCAGCAGATGGGCATTCAGTCACCTCAATGGATGCAAACACAGAAGAAGAGCAATAGCGAAGCACCAGATTCAATAATGTGCTTAGCAGCAGATGATGGATGCCTCTCTTTGCCCCATCCACGCTCCATTGACACAATCTGGCGTAACTCATGGAATTTGGATGCACCCTGGGGAGAAAGAGCCATGGGGGAAATTTTGAATTTACTAATGGCAAATCTTATAGCACTGGATATATCTGCAATTGATCACGATTACATTTCCTAATACCAGGCACATAGGGGATTCAAAGTACATATATTACTTTGTGGAAAAATATTAAAAGGTTTGCACATCTGAATCTGTGTCTTGTAATCCTGTGAACTCCATACCTCTACTGTTGGAAGTAAATTTACCTACCAGCTTGGAGAGATTAAGAGAAGTGATCTCTGGGTCATAATTCTAACTCTACTATCAGTTCCTTATGGTGTTTTGCCTCAATTTCTCTATTTGTAAAAGCAAATTTGGCTTTTCTTCTTACATGCTAATGGTACCTGGGGGTAAGTACACCATGTGGTTTCAATTTTTCAGAGTGCTGGTTCAGCCGTGTATATTTCACTGTCAGCCTTAAATATAGGAGGGAATTTTATGTGTAACTTTTCCTGTACTTGGCATTCGTTTCCAAGTTTTTGCTTACTTGGGGCTTATAATATGGAAATGTATTCCTGTGACCTTGGGAGAGATGTATATTCAAGGTAGAGGTTTATAAAAAAATAGTCTTTGATTTTATTTTAAAAAAGTAATATGATGCACTGCCACACCTTTGTAATATGATGTCCTCGACATGCTGAGTCCTCAGGATTGAGAGATATTAAAGTTGAGCCACTTGGGCACCTGTAATTAAAAGCTATTAATGTTTTAAGGTATCTCAGATGCTTCAATTGACTTGGTTAGGATTGGCCTCTAGCTTGGTGGGAGAAGTTTTCCTTGTACAGAACGTTCCCTGCCTCCATTCAAGGAGGGAGGCCAGCCAGAGGAACTGGCTGTTTATTTTTGAGCCCATGTAAAAGGAGCTCATGAGTAGACACCTCCTGCTGTAGGCCAAGCCTGGCAAAGAGGTCATCTTTGTTGCAAGTGGCTGAGGAATTGCCTCCCCTGCTGATGATTGGAGATATTTTTAGCAACAAGCTGAAACTTTTCATTCTTGAAATTGTTTTCATTTCCACTCAGAGGCAAACTCCATGAGTTGGGGAAGAAAAACAAAATAGGAGGCATATGTGCTAATAGGAGCCGTGTGTCCGTGTAAGAAGAAACTCGATGAAATTGCTTCCCCTGGTGCTGACAACTTAGTCCTGGCACCAGGATGGTTCTAATAGCTGTAGGCTAAAAGAATCATTTCCATAGTGCAGCTCATAATGATAATGTAAATTTCACTTAAGTACACATAATTACAGAAAATTGCACAGAATTGCAACAGACTTTGTGCCATACTGTTTATGGAGCAATATAGATTTACCAATTTTTTTCCCCCTAAATTCAATGAAAGACAAGCTATTTTGACTCTGGGAGAGGATAAAGGTCTACAGCATTGTGTTAATTTGTATTAAAATTTGAACTCAGGTTTTCCACACATTTTCTGAGTGCTAACGATGGGGTGAAAGGTGGGGGGAATTCTACCACATTGACCAGCCTGAAAAACTTCTAATGAAGTGTCATGGAGTCACCATGAGTCCTAGCTCTATATGTGTGTTTATGGCAGGTAAAAACACTTCAAAGGCACTCATGGTTGAGGAGTGATGTGAAGACACATGTCAGAGCATGTGAACAAAAGTTCTCTGAAAAGGAATTTGGAGGAAAGAGACTTTATTCCAATGAACAGTTTGCAAACAGTGAGATGCAACTTTCAGTGTAAGATGAGGGTACCTTCTAGAGAACAAAGAAAGGGTTCATGTTTTATGGCAGAAGTTGCTGTCCATATTCCAATCAGGTTTGCTTATGCAAATGAAGGATTGAAACTTGCTTAGTTCTGATTTATTGATGCAGCTGAGCTCTGATGGCTGAGGCAGATGAGCCCTGAAAATCCCTTTTCAAGGTTGCAGGTTTTCAAAGAACTGAGTGCATGCGTGACGTCTAGTTAGCAAAGGGTCTCTTGGCTGTATTTTAAATTCAGGCCCAGTTAGCCACTTGGGATACATCTTGAAGGATTAGTTCCTTCAGGTTCACATTTGTTCACAGGCATCTGTTTTGCCAGAACTCTTCTAGCACCATGTGTACATCTTTGAGTCACTTCCATGTTCCATCACTCATTATTGTGGTTTGTGTACATGTTGATTATTTCTCCTCTCTTGTATGTTTACAAAGAGTAAGCACTGCGTTTTTGTTGTCGTCGTTGTTTTTTATTTGGCTTAAACTCAGTACCTATTTGTTGAATTAAATTAAACTGGAGTGGAATGATTCCTTCTATTAAAATACAGCAAAATCTATGGCAAGAAATAATATTGAAATCATGATTACCATCCTATTGGATTCTTACCATGGCAGAGGAATCCATTACATGTGGCAAACAGATTTCAAGTAATATCATGTGCTTTTGGAATGTTTTGAGAGAGCTAGCAGAGAACTATCATTTGAAAAGAAAGGAAAGGAAAGTAACTTCATCAAAAGGAATTATTCCTCATTGACTCATTTAATCCTCAAAGAATCTCTCTGAGAGATATTTTTATTCTCAATTTACAGATAAGTAAATTTAAATTTAGAAAGGCTAAACACATTTCTTCGGCTCATGTAGCTAGGATTTGACCCCATCTTTGTCTACATTCTAATTCTAAGCTTCTTCTACCACTATGCCATGTTCCCTAAAAAAGAAACATCTTATCTGTGCTCTTGTGGCATAACTAAGTGTCCATTTCAATTTAATTTTCCTAAAATATCACTAACCAAGCCATCTTCAGAAAGAGGAACTGTAAGATACTGACTTAATAGTATTTCAGTCAAGAATACAAGAATAATTCAATGGCTTCCCTCTACCTATTGATGATTGACTCATTTTATAGGTGATTACGGGGAGTCAGAGTGGCACATAGCTCACAGACAGCTGCCTCTCGCCTTTTTCCATGGGTGCTCTGAGATTCTACTCCTGCTTCTGGGTTATAGTGAGTAAGAGCATTCCTCAGTAGTGATGGTGGAGGCAGAGGTGCTGAAACTGGCCTCCTCTCCTTCTCTGTGGTTTTGATGGAATGAAATAGTCAGGGAGAAGTGGAAGACAAAGAAGGAGAGTCAAGTAGATCATACACAGGATCCTGCTGTAATAGAGAAAGATGATTATCCTTGGCCATGAGTTGTCTTTTGGGGGAAAAAAAAACAAGAAAAAGAAATGCAAAGGGGATATTTCTCTACCCATCACACATCCTATCCCTCACTAAAATATACAGTAGTTAGCATATTCATTTCCCAGACACAAAAACAAAAGGCCCTGTATAATTATTTCATAATTAGCTGGTAATTACTATGTCATAAGTGAATATCCATAAATGTTTTTAGACCGTCCAGCCTACTTGGTAATTAGACCTGGAATTCTTAAGAGAACCTGGGATCTTTGAAAATGCTTTCCAGCAGTATTTGTTATTGGTGCCATATGAAACAGAGTGTGACTGAAATGCACTATGACTTTTGCAGCATTTTGGTTTTTAGGCAGCATTCCCAGGTATGCATGAGGGTTGCCAACAACTATGTCTGTGAGTTGTTTTAACTGAAATCACTAATACTACATACTGATTTAAAGTAAGTACAAATTTTGGATATGAAAACTAGATCCATGTATTTCCTCTTCACAATCACCGTAAATAACTTACATCCTCCTGCATGAGTGAAGAACCAGGGGAGGTGACCAAGTATAGGTACGAGAGAAGAGGGTGATGCCGGTTTGTCAATGACGAGGAACTATATTTTTAATGAGGTCACTTCCTCTGAGGTTTTCTATCAATTCAGATTGAAGGCTTCAAGTGTGGGGCAATCATTTTGGAAAACTTGAATACAGTAGTAAAATCAATTTATATTCAAATACTGCCCAGAAGCATTTCGAGTATAAAGGGCATCTCTTGTTCATCTCTGCGTGTATTCTCTGCTACCCATTATCCAGGGCTTATGACCCTGTGGTTACTGACTGTACTAACTTTTTGTGTATTGTTCAGTTGAGAACAATAAATAGTTTTGGCATAAATGAAGGAAAGAAAGAAATGAGAAAATCCTAAGAAACCAATATTTACAATAGGGAGACTGATATTTTGAAAGTCAATGGCTTAAACTTTTCTAATTTACAAATAAGGGTTGAAAACTAAATTTACTTGCAAAATTTGCAACGTGACAAAAAATGAGGAGATAATCTCTAAATCCACTTTTTAAAAGTAAAGAATTAAGGAGGAGAC
Organism: Pan troglodytes; assembly: GCF_028858775.2. Classification (NCBI taxonomy): domain Eukaryota; kingdom Metazoa; phylum Chordata; class Mammalia; order Primates; family Hominidae; genus Pan; species Pan troglodytes. The sequence goes on along the minus strand of NC_072408.2, from coordinate 66,830,857 downwards.
TGATGAACTCTTTTCTGGAATGCTTCATTACTTTTATTTCAAGGTAGGTTTCTTTTATCTTGTATCTTAGGTGTTTCAAATCATTTGTTTTACCAGATTTTGAGTTCAAAGTGATATCAGCATCTGAGACACTGTAATTACATTCTTGTGGTAACTTTACCACTTTTCAAGATATTTATTATTTTCTACCAATAAGTTATAGGCTAATAATTCGCAATTTGTTGATTCCCTGGGAAGGCAAACCTGTCTCCTCATTTCTCTACAGCAGAAATTCTCAAGCCTTTTGGTTTCAGGATGTGCTTAAAAAATGTTTGAGGACCTCAAAGAGCTTTTGTTTAAGTGGGTTATATAATATTTAACATATTGGAAACTAAAACTAAAAGTTTAAAATGTTCATTTCTTAATGCTTTAAAATAGAAATAAGAAATCCATTACAGATGAACATAAATCACATATTTTAGAATTTAAAAAAAAGGTTATGTTTCAAAATGAAAGCTGTAGTGAGAAGATTAGCATTGTTTCATAGCATGGCACACCTTTTAAAGTTCTGGCTTGATAGAAGACAGATGGATTCTCATATTTGCTTCTGCATTCAATCTGTTGTGATATGTTGTTTTGGTTGAATTATATGAAATTGAAAGAAGAGGAGTATTTTTTAAGCTTCTCAGGTAATTATGGATATGATTTGATACTATCCCCAAACTCATCAAGTGGTAGTTTCTTAAAGGTTAGTTGCAATGTGGAATCTGGAACCATGTCAATGAATTTTTCATGCTCTATTATATCAAAATCTATTGATTAAGCCTCTATTTTTATACATTGATTTATAACTTGAGTTTCTTTGTTGTTGTTGTTGTTTTGTTTTGTTTTTGAGAGATTGTCTACCAAATGCTGAAGTCTGAATAGTTTGTTTACAATGTGGTCTTTCAGGTAATTTTTTACTGTGTTCTGGAAAAAATGTTGCAAGTTCAGTTCACAAAACAAATTAAAAACATCATGGAACTTGTATTTGGTATAACCTTCCTACTTCAATATGTAGCCTTCAGAAATACATCCCATTTCATCAAGTATCAGAAAGTCTAAGGAGTTCAGATTTGAGATTGCATAAAATTAAAAATGTTTACTGCTTTATCAATGTCATTCTTCAGTGAAAGACATGCAACATTTTCGGTTGCAAATGTGTGAGGATGAGCAACATAACTCCCAGTACAGATGGGTGGCACTGCTTTAATTTGTGCTAAGGCACAAGCAATTTTACCCATTATTGCCTTTGCAATATCAGTGCAAATGTCAACTCAATGAAAAGGCAAATCACATCTTAGCATTAGCTTGAAAACAGTTTCTAACTCTGTAGGCCCTTGAAAAGGTCTTGGGAATCTCAGAGAATCTAGACTATACCTTAAGAGTAGCTGTTTGATAAAAATTAAATGTTAAAATAAGATTAAATTCTATTCACCAAATATGTTCTAAGCATGGATTCTGTAGAGTGAATGGTCCATCAAAGAGAAATACTATGATGACATAGTCTTTGTATTCAAGAAACTTACCACTTGAGAAACAGCCCTGTTGAGCTGTGCTTTGATTTAAATCCACATTACCTTAAAAGCCTCATAACTACCTTAAAAGATGTTTCCTGTTTTAATGAATTTACACACAGTGAAAAACAATGAGGTACACAAATATCTAGTTGATGCGAGTTTTGAGATACGTACAGTTGTGTTGATGATAGAGCTCACCATAGGTAACACAGTGTGGATGTCTTGAAATAGAGGCCTGCACTACATGTTGGGGCCATCACAGGAGGAATTTGGATTGATGGAATCTGGATTGACTGAGCTGTCTGGAAATGGTTCTTCCCAACGGAGAGAAGGGCTGCCTCTGCAAATCCATCATTTGCTATCCCAGAATGGCTTAAGTTATCTCTCCTGACTCCCCCAATTGCACTCATTCCCTCCCCTTGTCTCCACCCCAAATTTTAGCTGTAATTCATTCTTTGTCTGAGCAATGAAAAGAGCAGTGTATTTCTTTCTTTCTCAGTAACCTGATCTTATGCATATATATGCATCAGACAAAATAAGTGAAACTGAGCTTCCAAAACTATGTTAAACTTCATTACAACCTTTCAACACAGTTCCCTTAGAAAACATTTCCTCCTCTGTGTTCTTCTAATACTACTAAATAGCTGTGGGGCAATGGGACACAGTTATTAACACCAATAACAAAAAAAAGGTCATCCTTTGATTCTCTCCATTCCAATTTTTTTTAAGGTAAGACATATTGATTTCACATGGCAGAAGATAAACTAAATATTAAAAGTCTCTTTATTTTAAGTTGCTGTGATTTATTTGGTTTCATATAATCCTCAGGTTTCTGTCTTTATATTAACTTTCTGCATTTTTATATCTTTCTGGTAGAGGTAAGTGTTTCTTTAGAAACACTATGGATCAATTCTGACAACCTCTTTGCATACACACCACATAATTACATATACATATAGTGTGTGTATATATATTATATATATATATATATATATATATATATACCCACGTGCACTTAACATACTTACGTGTTTGAATGACAAAATGATTTGGGGCAGTCACAATATGAAGTATTAGGTGTTGATAATTTTTTATGGTTTTTGATGATAGGTATTAGGCCTATTCTAACCAAGAATACTTAGTCATTTCTACTGATGAGTTGGTATCATGAACTAACTTATCAGTGTAACTGGGCCGTGTTGTAGCTAGGTCCCCCAAAGAAGTTGATTGTTTAAGAGACCCGAATATCCTCCACTTCTAAGGGATTACCTCTGGTTAGTTTTGATATAAACATGGGTGGGAAATTCCCTTGGTTGTTTTTTCTCTACTTTATTCATTCTGAATAAAGAGACATCTAAGATCCTGTTACTCCACCAGTATTTTGTAACTTAAATAAAAAAAAAATATATATATATGTACTTTACAATAGAGGTAGACAGATGAAATATTTACTGTAGTAAGATGAGCCAATCTTTTTGTTCTCTATTTATACGCTTATATTCTCCACCCAACTCTTTCTCAAGGGACTGCTCAAGATCATTCACAGAAAAACAAGGCTTTGATTGTTGAGTTTGGCTTATTCTGCTATTTAGAAGGTGTGACAATTTTATTCCTGAAATGAAAGAGACAGATTTTGTAAGCCAGAACACACAAGGGAAATCCACTTTCCTTGAAAAGTCTGGCATCTTGTTAACCTGGCACTTAAGGCAGTTCTACAAAAGGTCTACTTTCCATTTCCACCCAGAGTCAAAGAATTTTTAAAGCAAGATCAGAGGCATGGCTGCACAGATTGAAACTGGAATCTTCAAGAAATGAAGAGTATGCATCCAAATTCTCCACTGCTCAGATTTTCTTAGGAACATACTCTGCTTACCTGGTACTCCCTCTGTGTTTGAGGAAAACCCCAAAATATATTAGAAACCTTTATCTTTGTGTGATAGATAACTAGGAACAACTGGCTGATTCCTCTTGTCTACCAACATACATTTTCGCCCTAGAAAATTATACCACTTTTTATTTTTCAACCTGGCACTGCTATGTGTTTTCTCATACTTAATTTGGTATATTATCATCATATCTTCAAATAGAAGAGATAGATGTTAATAATTCACCTTACATTTTATAGAACTTCAAAGATTGTTGAAAGAGTCTCACATATTAAGTTATAAGAAATATCTCAGAACATCACTAGGCATTTTGTCAGCAACTATCCTGAAAATGTTGGTGATATTTGACAAAACAACCTCTATAGCTATCCAATCCAATATCTTTGTAACTTGTCCTGAAAAACAGCATTTCAAGCAATTTATTAATATATTATCCAAAATAATACATATAGGAATCCCTTATTCAAAGCCATAAAAGATAAGGTATTAATACCTAAATGTACCTTAAACACGCATCACTTAAGTATTTTGGGAGAATGACTATGGTCGAAATATCAGGAATGTAATAACAAAGTAAGCTCAGGAGGCATTTGTACTGAGGCTAATATTTGATGGATAACTGAGGCAATTTCATTAGTATCCTTTTGCATGGGCGTTAAAACTCAACCAAGATTCAAATTTTAGATCTTTTTTTCTTAATAAAACATCATTCTGTGTAGGCATTTGATTGTGGTAGAGTCTAAGTGACACCAATTCAACTAAGTCAGGAAACAACAGATGCTGGAGAAGACGTGGAGAAATAGGAATGCTTTTACACTGTTGGTGGGAGTGTAAATTAGTTCAACCATTGTGGAAGACAGTGTGGCAATTCTTCAAGGATCTAGAACCAGAAATACCATTTGACCCAGCAACCCCATTACTGGGTATATACCCAAAGGGTTATAAATCATTCTACTATAAGGACACATGCATGCATATTTTTATTGCAGCACTATTCACGATAGCAAAGACTTGGAACCCACCCAAATGCCCATCAATGATAGACTGGATAAAGAAAATGTGGCACATATATACCATGGAATACAATGCAGCCATAAAAAGAATGAGTTCATGTCCTTTGCAGGGACATGGATGACACTGGAAACCATCATTCTCGGCAAACTAACACAGGAACAGAAAACCAAATACCATGTTTTATCACTCATAAGTGGGAATTGATCAGTGAAAGCACATGGACACAGGGAGGGGAACATTACACACTGGGGCCTGTCAGGGGGTGTGCGGCTAGGGGAGGGATAGCATTAGGAGAAATACTTAATGTGGATGACAGGTTGATGGGTACAACAAACCGCCATGGCACATGTATACCTATGTAACAAACCTGGACATTCCTCACGTGTATCCTAGAACTTAAAATATGCTTAAAAAAAAAAGAAAAGTGAAATCACTAAAATCAGTGTCAAGCAAATGTTTTGATGGACATTCTTCAAGTGAATTGACTAAGTTGGCTTGTTTGGCCAACTCCTGTTTCATGTAGACACATTCTAAGAGAAAAATAGCCCTACTTATTTCCTTTGGCATTTATCAGGGAAATAGGTTCCTGTAGTCGAGTTGTTCTCCAGTAATAGAACAGCTAATAAATCTAACCCGAAGACTCGTCTTAGGATACCAATTATTCCAGAGTGTTTGAATCTTGTTTTTATCCACTTGCAGTTTATAGCAAACTTGGTTTTTTTACCATTCATAAATCCCTACTGCTCTTCTGTTCTTGGCTGTATATGGATAAAATGTGGTGCTCACTGAAACTTTAGAGTCTCAAACATTAACTACAATTTCAAGCATTTGAACATTCCACCATCCTAATGGTTTGAACAGTTGCTTTTTAAATCTCAGTCACCCTTCTTCACTGTTTAGGCAGAATTCTCACAGTCTTCCTAAGACTCATTAACCAATCAAATCAACGCAAAAGCAAACTTGTGGTTCTAAAAAGGAGTTGTAACACAGCAACTTTTCTTTATTTTCATGTTCCCAAAGAAGTGGGAAACTTATTGCATTTCAGCTGGACAAAGCTCATCTCATTAAAGTCATAGCTTATAAAATATATACAATTGACCTTACTGTTGACCAGAAGCCTAACATGAACAGTCAATTAATACATATTTTGTATGTTGTATGTGTTATATATTGTATTCTTTTAATAAAGTAAGCTAGAGAAAAGAAAATGTTATTAAGAAAATCATACAGAAGGCCGGGCATGGTGGCTCACGCCTGTAATCCCAGCACTTTGGGATGCTGAGGCAGGTGGATCACCTGAAGTCAGGAGTTCGAGACCAGCCTGGCCGACATGGCAAAACCCTGTCTCTACTAAAAATACAAAAGTTAGCTGGGCATGGTGGCACATGCCTGCATTTCCAGCTACTCAGGAGGCTAAGGCAGGAGAATCACTTGAACCTGGGAGGCAGAGGTTGCAGTGAGCCGAGATCACGCCATTGCACTCCAGCCTGAACAACAGAGTGAGACTGTCTCAAAAAAAAGAAAAAAAGAAAGTCATATGAAGACAAAGCATATTTACTATTTTATTGAGGGGAAGTGAATCATCATGAAGGTCATCTTCACATTGAGCAGGCTGAGGACGAAGAGGAAAAGGAGGGGGTGGTCTTGCTACCTCAGAGGTGGCAGAGGCAGAAGAAAACATATGTATAGGTGGACCCACACACTAGTCAACAGTAGGGTATTAGTAGTTAAGTATTTAGGGAGCAAAAAATTACATGTGAATTTTTGACTGCCTGGGGGATCAGCACCCTTAACCCTCACATTATTCAAGGATCACACACACACACACACACACACACACACACAAATATATATACATATTTTTAAAGATGACTTCTGAGACATAAAAGTTGCACTAGTAAGACTCTCTGCTTTCACTGCAGTCACTATCCTGTGAACAACTCTCTTATCACAATGATAATACCATACAACATCCTATTGATATAATGATTCTATATACCAGCAATTCCCTTTCTTCTTGCCTTAGAAAAGAATTCCATATGTGAGCCCACCAGTCATTTCAGTGGAAGTTCCAAGTGGTTTGGATAAAACAAGATCTTAGTTGAACCTTTGCCTTAAACTGAAATTGAACCTGAATCATGTTTGAGGTTCAAAAAGTTGAGTTAACTTTTTCCCCTTTATTTTAATTTTTGTGCATCTCTGCACTTCCTGGTTTTGGTTGGGAGTAGAAACCAAAATACCACAAGAAAAGCTATTCTTGTTGCATTTCCAGGCTTTCAAAGCCAAAAAGCACTAGAAATCTTATGAAGAAAACAGTTCCCACCTAATTTCTAACCCCAAAAGGTTCAGATAAGTTTGAATAAACTTTGGATAATGTTGTATCTATTACTTGGAGAATACCTAAGTCAGGCAGTGGTAAAATAAAAATGCTTTAAGATTATAGAAAGAGGGAAGGAAATAAGATGATAACAAATTGGACATTTCTTCAAATTAAACTAAGGACATTATCATCATCTAACCATGGTTTTTTCATCGCAAGGAAAAGCCAGCATATCATACATTTTGGAAGAAAGATTTAAACTTAGGTTTTAACTTCTTAAAGGTTGCCATTTACAAAATACTCCACATTTTGATCACTGTCTTAATATTATTTAAAATGAATTGCCAAAAGCCATTTTAAGATAACTCCGCTTGTTACATGAGGAATCTGTGGAAATAAACTATTAAAGTTATACTGATGTTTCTTGAGCTTCATTCAATGCTGTGCAATAACTTTTCATTTATTCAACAAGTATTTTTGAGTACTTAGTATGTGTGTAGAGTGCAAACTAAAGTTCTGGGGAACTAATAATAAGTATGTTAAATACTTTCCCTCAATAACTCATACTCTGGTGGGAGATAGTGTCAAGTGAATGAGCAGAATCTAACAGAGTTTGCTAAAGGCTGTGTTAGGGATAGGCAGGACAGATTTGGAGAACTTGTAAGGCAGTCCGTATGCTGGCCTGATGCTCATGTAGATCTTCTGAAAGAGCTGAGGTCTAAAAGAGTAGGAGTGAGCAGGGTGAAAAACCCTTTCTCTGAACCCCAAACATTTCCCTTGTGTCTTACTTTTCCAGGGATAACTTGACAGAATCAAAACCTGGCAACATGAGAAGTCAAAAAGGAACAATGGGATGGTGAAGGCAAAATGGTGACTCAAAATTCCAGACAAGAGATTGGGGAGGGCAAAGGTCAAGTTGGGAAGATGGAGAAGCACAACGTCAGGAGTATCTGACAACAGTTAAGAAGCAGGTACTTGGGAGCTGGGAAAAGCCTGAGCTGGGGAAGATGGTTTTGGGAAAAGAGGTCCAGCCTCTCTTTGGACTCTGCAGGAACAGATTTATTATTATTATTAATGTTATTATTTAACGCAGGTTGGTGTTATGGAAAACCATAGGCTTTGGAGTCAGACAGATACAATTTTAATTCCTGGCTCCATATCTCATGTATCTGTGGCTTTGAATAATGTACTTTACTTAGCGTTTATGTGATCAGGATAATGATATCGCCACCTTAGGGTTCATATGAGAAACAAATGAGATTCATTATGTGACTGTGCCTACCGTGATCTCGGGTACGTAGTGATGCTCAGTAAACAGTAGTAACCTTCCCTCTTACTTCAAGTACTGACCATTTGGCCTGTGGACAAAATGTCCCTCTGAGCAGCAAGGCACTCAGGTTACCAACCCTTTAGCTGTCTATCCTTAGAATTAGCATTTTCTCTCCTTCCTCACTGACACCTTTGCTGTTGGAGTTTCACAGCTGTTGTTACACCCCCAAACACCAATGGTGGTTAGCTCATTTTAGAAATGAAGAAACATGATCAGACTGGTTAAGCAATTTTCCCAAAGGGATAACTGATAAATTATGGCATTAGATGAAAACCTGAGGCTACATGAATCCAAAGTTTGTGTTCTTTCCAGCCATCCCCTGTCTCTGTGCAACATGTAAGAGGTACATCTACTGGGAAACTGATTTTGTAGTTTGGAGTCTGGACAGCAAAACAAATTCCAGGAATCTTGCATTGGGAGATCCCATTTTGAGAGAGGTTAACGTACATTTCCTTATTCTACCAATGTAGTAAAAACAGAATAAAGAAAATTTTTATAATCTTTACTAACAACTTGGAGGGTTGAGAGCTAAGCTGCTCCCTACACTTTTGTCCAGTCAAGTGAGTACTTTGTTCTTAGAAGATAAATGCATATCTGTTTAAAGATATTCTATATAAGCTGGTTCAAGTATTAAAAATATGCAAGGCAAATAGTCCAACACTCAGTATTCTTGCCAAAAATAAGAAGGAAAAAAAAAAAGGCTTTACCCTGAATACAGACAGCTCATATGTTGACCACCAGGGCAGATCTGAAATTTAAGTCTGTCTGAATTCATTGCTTGAATTTGCAGCTTTTGCCCTGAATTTCTCAGCTCATTTGTAGAGAAGGAGAAAGTTTATCATCAATAGCACCAGGATTTTACCATTTTCTTCTCACAGAGATGGGTACTTTGTACAAGGAAAAACATTTTAATTCTCTATGATTTCATGGCTAAGAGATTGCCACAATAGAGAGAGATATTCATAAACAGATGAAATAACATTTATCTTTTGTTTCATCTGTATATTAGGATTGCCTAGATTCTTAAAATGAACTCTCTCCTATGAAAAGACTCATTCAGTTTTCCTAAGGAAAACCTTTAATTAAAGATACACTCATAGCTGTCTGTTTGCCAGAAACTGCAGTTTCAGGTTTCTCCAGGGGAGGATGACCACAAATGCCACTCATTAGCCTAAATTAAAGCACCCATCTATAGCTGGTATTTGAGGTTGAGCCATATACAAATAGAATTAGGGCCAGCCTTTAACAAGATGACTCAAAGAAGTGCCCTGAGTTCTGCACTGGGCAAGGACTGTCATCTACAGTGAACTTCCTTGGTTTTGTGGTATCCCAAGCAGAGTGTTTTGTGGAAAGAGGGGAGATGATGAAAGAGTCAGGGGAGGAAATTGCTTTTCTTATGTGGAAGTCTCAGATCCTCTGCATCCTTTTCTCATACCATTTACCTGTTTTGACCTGACTTAAAATAACAATTTCCCTATTTTATAGTAACATTTAGATAGAAAAATAATGAAAGGTACAAACTATGGGCTGAATTGTGTCCCCCTCCCCAAATTCATATGTCAACATCTTAACCCCAGCACCTAAGGATGTTACCTGATTTGAAGATAGGGTCTTAATAGAGGAAACTGAGTAAAGTGAGGTCCTTAGGATGGGCCCTACTCCAATATGAGTGGTGTCCTTATACAAAGGGAGAATTTGGACACAGAAATATGCTCAGAGGGAAGATGATGTGAAGACAGTGAATAGGTGGCCCTCTGAAGCCAAGCAGAGAGGTATGGAACATTTTTTCTCACATCCCTCAGAAGAAACCAACCCTGCTGACACCTCAATCTTGGACTTCCAGCCTCCAGAACCATGAGATAATAACTTCCTATTGTTTAAGCCACCCTGATTGTGATGCTTTGTTATGATAAGCAGCCCTTAAACATTAATATACAGTACTATTTGCTGTCTACTTACTGTGAGCCAAGTACGGTTCACTTGCTTTGTATTCATTATCTCATCTAATTCCTATGAAAAATCTATTTAGGTGGTTTGTTTCTAACCTAATTTATAGATGGGGAAACTGAAGCTCAGAAAATCTAAGTAATTTAATCAAGGTCACATATTGCAAGTGGCAGAATAAGGATACCATCCCAAAATGTTTCTGAAATCCTTGTGCTTCCTAATTCCAAAGGGCTGATACTAAACCATGTCAAAATAACCTTCATATATCACGTTGTTAGGGAATTTGTTCAGTTATGAGGACAGTTTAGCATAAACATAATTTCTTTGAAATGAAAACCTATGGTAGTTCCCCAAGTTTGCTTTGTGGTAGAGATTCAACAACACAAATGTGAAGATTTTAGAAGAACAACAGTTAAGAAAAACAAGTCCTCCAGTTTTAAGTTTTTCTTTTCTTTGCCAGAGCTGTCTCTTTAAATGCAATATAATTGTTATGTCTTCCAAATAAAAATTTAGTCTATGATACTTTTAAAGTAAATTCTAATTGCAGATATTTGTTGATTAGTCCTTCTGAATTTGTGATGTGCAATTCTATTAAGAACAATGAATACAATAATTTAGCTGGTTTGAATTTGTTTTCATATGATTTCAGGTGTAAATTCTCTCACTGAAATACAGTTGAATGTGTCATTGTAGATCTAATAATACTTGCATTCACTTAATCTGATATATATCATATACATGATACATATTGAGTTAAATTTATAAATTATACCTAAAAATTTGCACATATAATTAATGACCTGTTTGACATTTTTCCTGACATCTTCTATATCTCCTGTTTTCTGTGCTTTCTGATTGTATTTTTTCCCACTTTTTGTCGGAACATTTGATTTTTCTTTACTCTTTCTTTCTTCTAATGGTTTGAAAATTATATATCACATTTCTATTGTATCTATAAATACACTTAGCATTTAGTAAAAATGTTTATTGAGAACACTGAGTGAGCTAACTGCTTATCCCTTTTCCTCTTTAGATTTTAGGCTCACCAAGAAACAGACATAGAATCCTGTTAGAAATTAAAAGTGGATTGGAGAAGAAACTGATGCTGAGGCTGAAACAAGGCTTCTTACCTCTCTCCTACAAATTGAATATACCCACTGTAAGAAGAGAAGCAGAGAGAAAGGGGGTTGCCCAGGTGAGCTAACATTTTGGTTAAATAGGAATGTTTAACAGCAGCAGGAAGCAAAGAGTGCATGAGCAACTTCCAGCCATGAACAGAACCATTAATAGCTTCTACCCAGCCTCATGAATCAGATAAAACACCCTGAGGTTATTTCAAGACCTTTGCAGCCAGGCACAGTGGCTCACACTGTAATCCCAGCACTTTGGAAGGTTAAGGCAGGCATATCGCTTCAGGTCAGGAGTTCAAAATCAGCCTGGCCAACATGGTGAAACCCCATTTCTAGTAAAAATACAGAAATTAGCCAGGCATGGTGGTGGGTGCCTGTAATCCCAGTCGGGAGGCTGAGGCAGGAGAATCACTTGAACCAGTGAGTGGAGGTTGCAGTGAGCTGGATTGCGCCATTGCACTCCAGCCTGGGCAACTGAGCGAGACTCTGTCTCAAAAATAAATAAATAAATAAATAAATAAATAAATAAATAAAAATAAGACCTTTGCAGACCCTGGCAATCCTTATTTAGGAGGCCCTATATGCAAATTAAATGGATTTAAACATACTCCCTTATATGTATCTATAATGTAGATATAATTTTTAAAAATAATCTTCAAAACGCTTTTGTGATTTTGGTTCTGAAAAATATTTAGCCCTAAATAAATTCTAAAATGTATGCTTAGCTGTGATTTCTTGGCAATTGTTATGCAGAGTGAGATATTCTGATGAAATCTATAAATTGTTTCCAAAAGTAATTAATTTTTCAATATCACATTTAGTAATTAATAAAGTTAATATATGGAATGCTTTTAAGCTTATGATTATATATTTGTTAAAATTTCAACTTTGCAGCTTTCTTCTTTTGGAGAAAGCACTATTCTTCCCCCTCAGTTTCAACATATTCATGGGTCCCAGACACTGGACCTATAGCTCTTAATCGATAACACAGTTCTGTGGGGAGAAGTCAAAGTGGGTTGAATGACAGAACATTTTCTAAAGCTTCCTAGAACATTTCTAGAACAATTTCCCAGAACATCTCCAAGAAGATAAAAATTTCTGCTTTAGGGACTGGGGATGGGATACTTGAAGAGTTAGAGAAGAACTTCCGATGATGTAGCTATATTTTTCTATTATGTCTTCATTTAATTGGTATCTATTTTCTTCCACAAATATGGAAAAAAATATGTATTGTGACTTTACTTCCTGCTGAGAACTTCCGTGTTGAAATAACTTATAATTTTTGATTCAAATGCTACTATTTTTACATATGATCACCAATTATTTAAACTTAAGATTTACTGAATTTCTTGCTTTTCAAACAAGATTTACTGTTAGATTCACCGTTTTTCCTATAGGTCTTCATATTAGGTAGATGATGAAATTCTGAGCATAAAAAGTGGGTCTAAGGCTATAGATTCAAAATTATATTTCCTCAGAATGAGGGAGTTAATTGTTCTGTTTGTTTTTTTTACATTCAATGCTGTCAGTAAAAAGTTTGGTTGACAGTCTTATTTTTCAATACTTGATAGACAACATATTTTTTCTTTCTCAAGACTTTTAGCATTCACTTTATATCCTCGATACATGAAGATGTAGGTCTTGATTAATTCATCCTGCTCAGCACTTGGTTGATTCTTTCAATCTGAAGATTTGGGCTTTCTTCAGCTGTGGGAAGCTTTTTCTATTGTTTCTGTAACTCTATCCTTGCCTCCGTTTCTTCCGTGCTCTACTTCTGTAACTATTACTAGATAGCTGTGAAAAATTCTGGATCATCCTTGATGTCTTCTAGCTCTGCCCCACATATTCTTTGTTGCCCTTCTACATTGCATTCCTGTAGATTTATGGAGCTTAATCTATCAGCTCTATTTTACTCTTCAACTGAAGGTTGGGGTGGTTGTAGCAATTTTTTAAAATAAAACAACAATGAAGTTCGCTACTGTGATTGATTTTTCCACTCACAAAAAAGTTTTCCATAGCATGTGATGCTGTTTGATAGCATTTTACCCACATTAGAACTTCCTTCAAATTTGGAGTCAATCTTCTCAAACCCTGCCACTGATTTATCTGCTAAGTTTCTCTATGACTCTAAGTCCTTTGTTGTTATTTCAATAATATTCACACTATTTTCACGAGGAATAGATTCCATCTCAAGAAAACACTTTCTTCACTCATTGATAAAAAGTAACTCTTCATCTGTTACAGTTTTCTTTTGCTTTTTTTTTTTTTTTTTTTTTTTAGATGGAGTCTCCTCTGTCGCCCAGGCTGGAGTGCAGTGGCATGATCTCGGCTCACTGCAAGCTCTGCCTCCCAGGTTCACACCATTCTCCTGCCTCAGCCTCTCGAGTAGCTGGGACTACAGGCGCCTGCCACCACGCCTGGCTAATTTTTTTGTATTTTTTAGTGGAGACCGGGTTTCACCGTGTTAGCCAAGATGGTCTCGATCTCTCGACCTCATGATCCACCTGCCTCAGCCTCCCAAAGTGCTGGGATTACAGGTGTGAGCCACGTCTCTTACAGTTTTATGATGAGATTAGAGCAATTTAGTCACATTTTCGGGCTCCACTTCTAATTCTAGTTCTCTTGCTGTTTCTATCACAGCTGCAGTTACTTTCTCCACTGAAGTTTTGAACCCCTCGAAGTCATCCATGAGGGATGGAATTGCCTTCTTCCAAACTCCTGTTAATGCTGATATTTTGTTTCTTTCCATAAATTACAAATGTTCATCTAGAATGGTGAATTTTTCTTCAGAATATTTTCAGTTTACTTCACCCAGTTCCACCAGAGGAATCACTATCTATGGCAGCTATAGCTGTAACAAATGCATTTCTTAAATAATAAAATGTGCAAATAAAAATTACACATTAATCTATGGGCCAAAGAAAGGATGTTGTGTTAGCAGGCAGGAAAACAACATAAATCTCCTTGCATAGGTCCATCACAGCTCTTGGGTGACTATGTGCATTGTTAACGAGCAGTGATATTTTGAAAGAAATCATTTTTTCTGACCAGTAGGTCTCAACAGTGGCTTAAAATATTCAGTAAACCTTGGAGCAAAGAGATTGTGCTGCCATGCAGGCTTCATTGTTTTATTTCTAGCACACAGATAGAATAGAAATTATCATCATTCTTAAGGGTCCTAGAATTTTCAGAATGGTAAATGAGTGTTGGTTTCAATTTAAAGTCATAGCTGCATTAGGATCAGACCTAAATGGTTCTTACAGAGACTTCTTCTGCTCCTTATGTTTCTTAATTCCAAACATGTAGAAGTCCCAGAATTCCTCCAATCTCTTTTCTTTTACCTTTTTCCACATATTTAAGCTCTGGGCTGTGGTTTATTTTTATTGATCTGATCCTAACAAGATAGTCATCAGCCTGTCCTTTGAAGCTTTAGAGCCAGACATTGACTCCTCTCTAGCTAGGAAAGTGGAAGATGACAACTTCTTCTAATAGAATGGGGCTGGATCACTAGCAACTTCTCCATCAGCACTTGCTGCTTCACCTTGCACTTTTGTGTTATGGAGTCAACTTCTTTCCTTCAACCTTGTGAACAAACCTCTGCTAATTTCAACCTTTTCTTCGCAGCTGCCTCACCTGTCTCAGCCTTCATAGGATTGAAGACAGTTCTGGATTAGGCTTTGATTTAAGGGAATGTGTTGATTGGTTTGATCTTCTCTCCAGACCACTAAAACATTCTCCATATCAGCAATAAGGCTGTTTTGCTCTCTTATCATTCATATATTCATATATTCACCACAGTAGCACTTTTAATTTCCTTCAAGAATTTTTCCTTTGCATTCACAACTTGGCTAACTGGCACAAGAGGCCTAGCTTTTGGCCTATCTCGCTTTTGATATGCTTTCCTCACTAAGCTTAATCGTTTCTAGTTTTTGATTTAAAGTGAGAGACATGTGCCTCTTTGTTTCACTTGAACACTTAGAGGATATTTTAAGGTTATCAATTGGCCTAATTTCGATATTATTGTGTCTCAGGAAATAAGGAGGCCTGAGGAGAGGGAGAGAGATAGGGGAACAGCTGGTTGGTGGAGCAGTCAGAACACACACAAATATTTACCAATTAAGTTTGCCGTCTTACATGGGAGCTGTTCATGGCACTCCAAAACAATTATAATAGTAACATGAAGTGTCATTGATCATAGATCCCCATAATGGGTAGAATAATAAGGAAAAAATTTGAAATATCTTGATAATTACCAAAATGTGCCACAGAAGGAAGCACAAGCTATTTTAATAAATGGCGCCAATAGACTAGCTTGAAACAGGGTTGCCACAAACATTCGATTTGTGGACAATGCAGTATGTGAGAAGCACAGTAATGTGAAGTGCAATGAAATGTGGGATGTCTGTGTATTTTCTAGGATATCTGTTCTTCTAATAATAATCAATCTCAGCTATACAATGGAATCTACTGATAACTATTTAAAAATACTGATGCTTTGGATCCATCCCAGATATTTAATTAATTTATGGCTTAGTCTGGACATCAAAGTTAAAAAAAAGGTTTTCAGGTGATTTTAAGGTTGAAAAATGCTCTTCTATATGTTGAGTTGTATGCCTCTTATTCAGGCTTGCATCTTCTTGCTTTGTTGTGTTTTTCTTTGTACTTGTGGTCTCTGTTCACCTGATAAAGAATGCTTTTTCTGGTTCACATAGCTTGCTTCTGTGATTGTGGTGGAAGAGAAGATCATTGTCAGAACAAAGTGTCCATTTTCAGGAGTGGAGAATCCCTATTCAATATGAGTATGACCAACTGTCTATGATTTCTCTGCTCCAAGTACCCACACTGTCCTATTCAGTGCTTGCTTAGCACAAGTTAGGGGAGAAGCTTTATCTGCCTATGCACTATGAATGCTGTTTGGTAGCCAGTACCCCATATGGTTCTTATAGAGAATCCTTCTGCTCCGTAAATTTTTAATTCTAAATATGTAGAATTCCCTGAACTCCTCTTACCCTTTTTCATTTACTTTTTTTTTTTTTCATATGTAAGCTCTGGAGTGTGGCTTATTTTATTAATCTGATCCTACCAGCTTTTAACCTTTCAGGGAACTCCTCCAAATTTCTGGGCCATTATTGAAACTTTTTCTTGTTTCCTGGAGGAGTTGTGGATTTGAGAGGCATCTTCTCTGTTCTTTCTATAGATTTTAAGTAGGAGAAGTAGATAGGGACATGCTTGATTTAATTTCCCTCCTTACATTACATAGCATGTTCATATATGCTGTATAAATGTCCTTTATACATACAATCTCATTTAATTGTAATAATAATCTTGTCAAAAATGTATTGTTCCCATTTTATAAATAACAAAATTAAGGGTTTTAGACATTCATTGGGTTACCACTGGTTCCACAGCCTTTTGGTGGCATAATGGAGACTGGAGTTGAGATCACCTGAATCGAGTTCAGTGTTCTCACTGTACCACACTGCCTTAAAAATATTCTCAAATCATTTACATTTTCCACAAAAGCTCATATAAACTTGTAGATTCCTTTTATTCCCCTTCAAATCTCTGAACAGGTTGATACTGGCTGGTAGTTACTCTAATGTGTTTCATACAAATAGGCTGGTTTGACACCCATATCTTGAGTAAACAGTCAAATTCAATAAACATGGAGAGTCAGTACACATTTGGATAGAAAATTCCTTTAATTTCTTTGGATGGTTAGAACAGGCACCAGCAGAATTCTGCCTTCAGGAGAAAGCATTTCTTAGAAGTATGGTGGTATACCCATCTATATGAATGTACAGTGACCATCATCTATTTGGCTGGTTAGAAGATGTAAAACAAGCAGGTAAATACAAATGTGGGAAGGTAGGTCTTTGTTAGGCAACAATATACTTCAAGTGATGAGGCATGAGGATTATCTTAAACAACGAAGATACACAGTTTCTTCGTTCTCAGAAGTGCTAGGAGAGAGAAATGAAAGGCTAGCCAAACTGGAAGAGGAGGACCAAAAGTCTTGCACACTACAGTCAGAGCAATTCTTACTTTTGAAATTCAAACTTTCCTTTGAGTTTAGTGTTTAAAGGGCAACTGACTGAAATAAAAATAACTTTGGTTAAAAACAAGTGGTGATTGAGTTTAAATGCTGAACAACATTCAGCTTCAATTGTTTTGAGAACAAGCTTATGCTGTGGGACAATTTGGATTAACAGTATTAGAAAGAAACCTGATCAAGGTCTTCAGTCTTTATCAAAAGAGATGAGTTTAGTGAAGTTAACTCCTTTCATCTCACCCCATCTAGGCAAAAACAAAGGGGACGGAGTGAGAAATGGAAGTTTAGCTAGATCTTTATGGCAAACAAAGAGTTTAAATAGGTTTTGAAGCTTTTTATAAAAAGATCTCAATCTATCTGTCAAGGTCATGAAAAGTATTTGTCTTTTTATTCAGACCTCATGATTAAAAGTACACTGGTATTCAGAATTTGCCAGTGGACAGTTGGGGTGGATAGAAGCTTCTTTAAATATTCCATATCACACAGTCATATAGTTAGCTATTTAGGTATTATGCCTTCTAAGCTATGACCAGTCAACCCCAAAACACCTCTGTCCAAAGACTTGATTCATCCAGATACAGAGATAAATAGAGTTAAATAGTTGAAAAATTTATGAAAGAAATGGGCTTGGTCTTTGGTGTGCTCAGCCAGTTTTCTGTATTAGATTAATCATGTGCTTGTTATTCTCTATTTGTCCTGCTAGATCTGCACTCCACCCTTTTCCTCTTTTCTCTGTGCCCAGGAGATTGATTTATATGGAATTCATCAACTGGAATCTTTCCTTGTTCTCTTTCATTTGCATTTGGCCAATGAGAGCCACTGGCAGGAGGCTTGAGGGTGGTGGGGGGAGGGACTGGAGTATTTTCCTTGCAGCCAACTTCCTTCCTGGCCAGGACTTGGCACTGGTTGCCTTCCTCTAATGAAGGCACTGTTTCCATCAGTGGTCCTCTCCTACAGCCTCTGCTAGAGCCACAGCCTTATCTGAGATTCCCTTTTCTCTTCAGGGATACAGACCCTTGCTGTTGCTAGCCTCTTGGTGTTTCTACTTCTGTTATTATTATTTTTTTTCAGTCCTGGCCTCATCATCATAAATAGTGTCTTCATTAACTCTGCTTAACAATGTTGTTTGGGTGTGCAATCTATGTCCTGTCAGTCTTAGATTGTTACACCACCTAAATCACATCTCCTGCAGATGTAAAAAGGGAGCTGGCACTAGTTAAATTGTTAATGAAATTATCCACCATCTATGTTTAATTATCCAATTTCAGTATATACATATAGTGGTTTCAGAATAGTCAACCCATGCTCCCATGGGAAACAACTTTACTAACTAAAGTACAGTGCTTACATGCAGTTCCTTTGCCTTTAGACTTATAATCCACTTATTTCCAAAGCTAATAGCTTTTGCTAAGTAACTAAGTTTGTTAATAGTAACTAATATTTTAAAATTTTATTTTATTCAAGAAATCTTGTTTGGTGTTAACTATGAGTCACACATGGAATTTACGAGTCTAGTGGGGGGGATAAACTAGTACACCTAGCCTTTACTTTACAAATTAATTTATTTCCCAAAACACTGCTGTTAAGTTCAAAACTGTTAAATAAGAAATTATTTCCATTTATTTTAATGGAAAAAATTTGATTTGTTTTTTCTTAATCCCAAATGTACAATTTTCAAAGATAGAAAGAAAAAAATATTAATGGAACAATTTAAACAAGTTCATGAATTAATTTATTTCCAAAAAATTGCTATTAAGTTCAAAGCTGTTAAATAAGAAATTATTTTCATTTGTTTCAATGGAAAAACTTTGATTTGTTTTATCTTAACCTCAAATGCACAATTTTCATAGATAGAAAGAAAAAAATACTGATGGAACAATTTAAACAAGTTTATATAAGGTATAAAACTTTGAAAGTGAAAAAGTAAAGTTTGTATATAAATTACAATGCTATAAAGATTTGTTACATTTTCCAAAGTAAGAAGGAAAGACTAGATGCTAGATGGCAAGTGGTAATTGGGAATCTCATGGACAGCACAAGTTTGAGAATGCACAGAGTATTGAGAGAGGGACTGAGAGGAAAAAGTGAAAAATAAAGTCACTGGTATCTCAGTTCCTCTGCCTCCTACATCTCATCTTTTAAAAGGGTGTGCAATGTTCTTTATCTCCTTCCTCCATCAAATCAAAGAGTGGTCTGATGATAGTTGTGTTATAGGATAAAAATATTATCAAGATCAAAGCCAAAACACATCATTAATAAGAGCTACCAGGGCTCTCACATGTTGTATAAACTGAAGTCACTGCCTTTTCCAATCTTAGGTCCGAGGCCTGAATTTATAAATCCTCCAAATGGAGGTGTTCCCACCATTTCTCTCCTTTTGCCTCACAGGACCCCATTACAGGGCTCCATTCTTACACTCTCCTCACCAATGGCTTCCACTGTTCTATTTTATTCTCTGCTTCCATTATAGTTTGGTGAACCAGTGCTTATACCCAGAGCTGACCATTCCATGATCTGGAGTTGTGTTGTCACAAACTGTTCAGCAGCAGGGACTGGCTGTTCCTCTGGGGAAAAGAAGGGTACTGCTACATATGGGCTGCCAAATGGGAGACAGATGGGGGGATGATAGGGATGATATTGGAGTCGAGGGATGGGGAACTGTGTAAGAAGGCCAGGAACCTCAGTGTGAGTCTACTTGAGAGGGAGGGAAATGGAGAGAGAAACTGGGCTGTTGGGAAACGTATTCTGAAAGCTTCACTTTTGGATAAACATCAGTATGTGAAGATGAAGATTAAGCTGTGAATAGAATGAAAGAAAGAATTTACATTTATGTTGCTTATAGCAAAGAGGAAAACCCCAAATTCTATTTCACTATTAAAAGTAATTTCCAAAACAATTGTTCTATTTATTATTTATGATGACTCTCAAATGCATATAAGAGTTGAGGCCAGGAGCAGTGGCTCACGCCTGTAATCCTAGCACTTTGGGAGGCTGAAGCAGGCGGACTACCTGCTCAGGAGTTTGAGACTATCCTGGGCAACATGGCAAAATCCCATCTCTACTAAAAATCCAAAAAAAAAAAAAAAATTAGCCGGGCATGGTGGCTCACACCTGTAGTCCCAGATACTTGGGAGGCTGAGACAGGAGAAACGCTTGAACCCGGGAGGCGGAGGTTGCAGTGTTCCGAAATTGTGCCACTGCACTCCAGCCTGGGCAACAGAGTGAGACTCTGTCTCAAAAAAAAGAAAAAGAAAAAGAAAAAAAAAGAGTTGGCTCATTAATCCACTTGTTTATTCAACAAGTATTGATCACCTACAATGTGCAAGGGTCTGAGCCAGATGCTGAGGATATAAAAGTATATCACATGGTTCCTATGCTTCAGAAGTTCATAAACTTGCTGTGAACACAATGAAATAGCTATCTGTAATGGAGAAAAATAGTTGTTACAACTATCATGACAATGTTATGATATGATGACATATGTTGTAGCTGTCATATAATGTTATGGCAGTGACTATGATAATACATAGCTGAAGAAGTAGTTTACCTTATGTCAAAAGGTGGATTCCCCAGAAGCAGATCTTAAGGCAAGGATTTTTACATAAATGATCAGTTAAGGAAGTGCTCCCAGGAAAAGCTAATAAAGGCATGGAGAAAGTAGGACAAGGAAGGAAAAGAAACTGAGAAACGGTGCAAATGTTAGGCAAAGTTGCAGTCTTAGTCTGATACTGTAGGGAAGTTGCAGAGTTTAAATAAGACCTCAGAGTATGTTCAACTGGAGACAAAGGGAATGAGGCTTTCATACCCTGCATCAAGCAGTTATTGACTACGAGCTACCCTACAGGGGGCAGACATAAACTCCCAAGCACTCTCTATCTCTCTAGATGCAGGCAGAGTAACTCCAGCAGCCCAAGGGCAGACTCCCAAAAGGGTCTCGGGTGCAGGGACAGGACTGTTATAAGCAAAACTGTGCAGGAGCTGGGGGACTGATGTGTAGAAATGGAAAGAGAGCTTCAAGGGGATCTCAGCTGGGCACCAAAGGTATCTGCTGTATCCTGACAGGATTGGGGAAGACTCTGCAGAGGAAGTATCATTTGAGGGGATCTTTGAGGATAAGTAGGAATTTTCCAGGTGAATAAGGGAGAGAGCAGCATAAGTGAAGACTTGCACTATATAGACAAAAGCATGGTGAGGATTAATGAATGCTTGTATCTGCTCAGCCTTCTGTTAATTACGTGGGAAGGCTGCTGCTCACAACATCCTGTTTTTTTTTTGAAGCTAACCTAAGATATTATATAATTTCATCCATAAATATGTCAGTATGTAGCTCTAAAAATAAGGGTTCCTTTAAAATATCATTAAATACAGGCATGCCTTTTTTCATTGCACTTTGCTTTATTGTGCTTCACACATATTGCATTTTTTAAAAGTTAAAAGTTTGTGGTAACTCTCTGTCTAGCTAGTATATTGCTGCCATTTTTCCATCAGCATGTGTTCACTGCATATCTCTGTGTCACATCTTGGCAATTCTCACAATATTGCAAACTTTTTCACTATTATTTTATCTGTTATGGAGATCTGTGATCATCGATCTTCGATGTTACTATTGTGATTGTTTTGGGGTGACAGGAACCACACCCATTTAAGATGGTGACTTAATTGATTAATGTTGTATGTGATCTGAGTGCTCCACTGACTGGCCATTGCCCCATCTCTCTCCCTCTCCTCAGGTCTCTGTACTTTCTAAGACATGCAATATTGAAGTTAGGCCAATTAATAACTCTACCATGGCACCTAAATGTTCAAGTGAAAGGAAGAGTTGTACATTTCTCACTTTAAATCAACAGCTAGAAATAATCAATCCTAGTGAGGAAGACATGTCAAAAGCCAAGATATGACAAAATCTAGGCCTTCTGTGCCGGCAAGCGAAGTTGTGAATGCAAAGGAAGAATTCTTCAGGGAAATTAAAAGTGTTACTCCAGTAAATGTATGAATGATAAGAAGCAAAACAGGCTTATTGCTGATATGGTGAAAGTTTGACTCTTCTGGATAGAAGATCAAACCAGCCACAACATTCCCTTCAGCCAAAGCTTAATCTAGAGCATGACCCTAACTCTCTTTTACGAAGGCTGAGAAGAGTGAAGAAGCTGCATAAGAAAAGGTTGAAGTTCGTTTAGCAGAGGGTGGTTCATGAGGTTGAAGGAAAGAAGCCATCTTCATAACATAAAAGTGCTTAATTAAACTAAAGAGCTTCTGCACAGCAAAAGGAAGCCAGCAGATTAAGCAGACAACCCACAGAATGGGAGAAAATCTTCACAATCTATACATCTGACAAAGGAGTAATGTCCAGAATCTACCACCAACTCAAACAAATTAGTAAGAAGAACAAAGAATCCCATCAAAAAGTGGGCTAAGGACATGAATAAACAATTCTCAAAAGATGATATACAAATGGCCATTAAACATGAAAAAATGCTCAACATCACTAATGATTGGGGACATGCAAATCAAAACCACAGTACAATACCACCTTACTCCTGCAAGAATGGCCATAATCAAAAAATCAAAAAATAATTGATTTTTTGTGCATGAATGTGGTGAACAGGGAACACTTCTACACTGCTGGTGGGAATTTAGTACAACCACTATGGAAAACAGTGTGGAGATTCCTTAAAGGGCTAAAAGTAGATCTACCATTTGATCCAGCAATACCACTTCTGGGTATCTACCCAGAGAAATATAAGTCATTACACAAAAAAGATACTTGCACTTGCATGTTTTTAGCAGCACAATTCACAATTGCAAAAATATGGAACCAGTCCAAATGCTCATCAATCAATGAGTGGATGAAGAAATTGTGGTATATATATGTATACAGTGGAATGCTACTTAGCCATAAAAAGGAATGAATTAATGGCATTTGCAGCAACCTGGATGAAACCAGAGACTGTGGTTCTATGGAAAGTAACTCAGGAATGGAAAACCAAGTATCATATCTTCTCATTCATAAGTGAGAGCTAAGCTATGAGGATGCAAAGGCATAAGAATGATACGATGGACTTCAGGGCCTCAGGGGAAAGGGTGGGAGGGGTGTGAGGAATAAAAGACTACAAACTGGGTTCAATGTATATTGCTTGGGTGATGGGTGCCCCAAAATGTAACCAAATACCACCTGTTACCCAAAAACCTATGGAAATCAAAAATTTTTTAAAAAGTGCAAGATGGAGCAGTAAGTGCTGATGGAGAAGCTGCAGTACGTAATCCAGAAGATCTAGGTAAGATCATTCAAGATGGTGGCTACACTAAACAATGGATTTTCAATGTAGAAGAAAGAGCCTTTTAATGGAAGGAGATGCTGTCTACAACTTTCCTAGCTAGAGAGGAGAAGTTAATGCCTGTCTTCAAAGCTTCAAAGGACAGGCTGACTAATGCATCTGGTGACTTTAAGTTGAAACCAAGCTCATTTACTGTCCTGAAAATCATAGGACCCTGAAGAATTGTGCTAAACCTACTCTGCCTGTACTCTATGAGGTAAGCAGCAAAGCCTGGATGACAGCACATCTGTTTGCAGCATGGCTTACTGAATATTTTAAGTCAATTGTTGAGACCTACTGCTTGGGGAAAAAAATTCTTTTAAAATATTACTGCTCATTGATAATGCAGCTGGTCACCCAAGAGCTCTGATGGAAATGTACAAGGAGATTATTGTTGTTTTCATGTCAGCCAATACAACATCCATTCTGAATCCCATGGATTAAGGAGTTGTTTTATTATGATACTCACTTTATTGCAGTGGACTGGAACCAAACCCTCAGTATCTCCAAGGTATGCTTGTAATAAGTATCACCATTAACAATGAACAATTGTTCATTAATATTATCAAATTAACATTAAATTCTTAATATCATCAAATATCCAGAGTTCAGATTTCTCTAATTGCATTTTTTAAATTATACTTTAAGTTCTGGGGTACATGTGCAGAATGTGCAAGTTTGTTACATAGGTATACGCGTGCCATGGTGGTTTACTGCACCCATCAACCCCTCATCTACATTAGGTATTTCTCCTAAAGCTATCCCTCTTCTAGCCCCACACCCCCTGACAGGCCCCAGTGTGTGATGTTCCCCTCCCGGTGTCCATGTGTTCTCATTGATCAACTCCCACTTATGAGTGAGAACATGCGGTGTTTGGTTTTCTGTTCTTATGTTAGTTTGCTGAGAATGATGGTTTCCAGCATCATCCATGTCCCTGCAAAGGACATGAACTCATCATTTTTTATGGCTGCATAGTATTCCATGGTATATATGTGCCACATTTTCTTTATCCAGTCTATCATTGATGGGCATTTGGGTTGGTTCCAAGTCTTTGCTATTGTGAACAGTGACACAATAAACATAAATGTGCATGTGTCTTTATAGTAGAATGATTTATAATCCTTTGGGTATATATCCAGTAATGGAATTGCTGGGTCAAATGGTATTTCTGGTTCTAGATCCTTGAGGAATCTCCACACTGTCTTCCACAATGGTTGAACTAATTTACAGTCCCACCAACAGTGTAAAAGCATCCCTATTTCTCCACATCCTCTCCAGCATCTGTTGTTTCTAATTGTATTTTATATGTGCATTTATGTATGATATAAAATATGTATGCACTATATATTAGATATATTTATATTTATACATAAACACATAAATGTGTGTGTTTCCAGTCAGTTTGTTTGATACAGGATCCAAACAAGATTTACACATTAAATTTAGTTTCTATGTCTAAGTATCTTGTATTCTGTAGGTTCCCTCCTACTACTCACTTTGTTTTTCTAGCAATTTATTAGTTGGGGAAAACAGATTATTTGTTCAAGTGTCTGCATTTTGGATTTTCATGATTGCATTACTGTGATGTCATTAAAATGCTCCTCCGTTCTGTGTATATTATGTAAACTAGTAGTTATATCTGACGCAATTAGATTTCTTCATTTGTTTGTTCATTTGTTTTACAAGAATACTTTCTAGTTGGAGAGTTGAATATTACCATATCTCAAAACTATGTATTTACTTCTTGACTTACTAACTCTACTTTAGAAATTTACCCTCAGGAAACACCACCCCCCCACCCATAATACAAAATAGCATACATAGCAGAGACACTTCTAATAACAAAATATTTGGAACAACCTAAATGCCCATGTTTAGGAAATTGATGAACTAGACCATGGTACCGCCACACAATGTACCATAAGTCATACAAAAAAGCAAAAACAAAGAGAAAAATGAAAATCTCTATGACCTAATATGGAACAATTTTCAGTATTTATTAAGTGAAAAAAATTCAAGGGGCAAAATGATAGATAGAGTACACTACAGTTTGTATAAGAAAGCGTCATGTATGTGTTTATACATTTATATGACTATTTTTACAAGAAAGAAATAAAGGATTGGTAAACCATCAGCTAAAGAAAATAGTTACTATCTTTAGAGTGACAACTGGATGGGAGAGTAGACAAAGGGATGACTTCTCAGAATATACCTTTTGTAAATATAAAGTCTTTAGTTTTGAGTCATGTAGATGTTTTACTTATTTAAACATGGTGCATGTAGACAAAAATAAAATTTAATTAAAAACAGTTGATGACAAATAATTTCTTGTTACTACATAAAGCTTTTCCTCATATCCATCCTTTCTCAAAATGCAATTTTACAACTAATGTATCTTTCACTGTGGATCCCCGAAAAGGAACATATCACTTTAACTCTCTGCTTAGAGTTATCTAATAAAATTATAGGCTTAGGCAGCATTTTTTTGTGATCATAACCGTAATTTAATTGATTTGTTTAGTGCTCAGAATATCTGAAAGTGATGTTTTGACACAAGATGTGGGCTCATATTTTATGAGTTGTTCAAAATTGAATTGACATGGTAGCATTCCTATAGGTCTGCTTTGAAAGAGAATATTAAAATCATACAGTTGAGAAGGTGGACACACAAAATAACTTGATCAAACATGCTGAAATGTTATATTTAAAATAATGTTTCAGGGGATCTCAAAACAAAAATATTTATAAATGGTGGCATTTATTATAACCTAAATTAGTAAGATGTTCCTTTATAAGCCTAAAATAGAAAATTGCTTCTCTCCTCTAGATGGACAGTCTATTTTGCGGCTGTATTATGAAGTCATCTTTCTACAATTTTGAGAGCTGTTAAAAGCATTCTCAGATAATTTGGACGGACAAGCAAGGAGAGTAATTTTTTCTTTGTAGGTGAATGTGGAAAAATAAATGGAAAGCTTAACAGTGATACCACAGAGCATATCTGCAAGGCCACATCAGAGAGGAGAAAGAACTGTTCCAATGTGGAGAGGGGTATTCAGTGTGCATATTGCTGACTGAGATGTTTCAAAATGTGCTTGAATGGCTTAGATTGTGGAACAAGTATGCTGCTCCAGAGGTGTCAAATTATTTCTCCTCAACTGGAAGAATCAGCACTTTAGTGCCATAATTCTCTAGACTTTGGCAAATGTCTTATCCATCATTGGTATATATGCCCTGCAAAATGAGAGAATGTTTCAGTGATGTTATGTAAAAGTAGAACATTTGTTTCCTGATTTTACAAGGGGAGCGTGACTGTTTGCCTTTATCTAATATTTAAATCATCAATGGAGGGGGCCCTGAAGTCTTGACGGATTGGCAAGAAGATAGCAAGTCTTTCACATCCAGGAGTTTTATGGCACCTGGGTTCAGATAAGTGGCATCACCCATAGTTATTATTCTCATGATGTTTTTTATAGACTCTAATACTACTTATGGCTTCCCTTCAAAGATTTTTTTGGCTTTCATGATATGGCACAGTCTTGACTGTTTTCTCACTTCATTTCTTTTCTGTCTTGCTTGATTTTGTTGTATAAATCTTCATTCTCTTACCCCAGATTTTCTATTTTGTTTTATAAACTATTTAGTTTTTAAAAACACCTTTTCAGTTAATATTCCTGGGATTTCAGAGTATACCGTTATATCAAATGCAAATGGTGATAATTTTTATCTCCTTTTCAAAAAGCGTATTTATCTTTTCTGCCCTATTTTTTTGCCAAGGCCTTATATAACAGTATTAATGGAGTTGAAAATTTGAAATTCCATATTTCTGATGCAGTGAGACCTTACATTTCCCACTGTGCTCCAGAAATTGCCTAGAGGTACAGTGAACTGTAGAATATCACAGAAGCCACTGGACCCAGTATCACCATGGCCAGCTCCTACAGGTAGCCTAGAGGGAGGAGGAAAGTTTGGAGAAATCATCAAAGACTTTTATCATCTACAGTTTGGAACTCTTCAGAGAGTTATTCACGACTTTCCCAGGTGAACCAGAGAAATCTCTTTTTTGGTAGGAGAGAGCCTTTTGAGGACATCGGTTGGCTGGGCTTCCTTGATACTGACATGTTCAGCCACAGGCAAGTGATAAAGGGCTCCCTCCTCCTGTGTGAGTAATTGGATAAACCTCCCATTTTCTCTCTCCTGCCTGTTTACTCCATATTGTCTGAACTCTTCACTCCACATTTGGTTCTTGTCTCTATGTAGACACTTTGAAATTGATGCTTTGCTTCCTGAAATGCTTATCTGAGATGCTCTTTATAGTTCCTCTTTTGTCCTGTGTCTTGAGAGTTACCACTTTCTCTTCCTTAGGAAGGAAATGAAAATTGATCTTGTTTAGGAGCATAATCCCAGAGGGGTTTTGATTTGTTAATATTCTAGTTAGATTTGAATCTATATTAATTAGAGATGGTGATCTCTATATAGTTACTTTTACTATGGTTTAGAATAACTTAAACAGTATTTGAATTATGCAGTAGTATGATGGTGTTTCAAATAACCAGCTCTCAGGGCTGGGGGATATGGGTGAATTGCCCTAGTTGGTAGGGAATGCCAATTACTGTGGTGTAAACACTTTCATCATAGCCGTCAATGTAATGTCACTGTACCTGGAGTTGGGAAAAGACACAATTAGCTCCTATCCACTGTTCTAAGAAGCTCCAGCACATCCCTGGGATTATCAATTCTTTAATGATAAGAAGGTGTGAACCCAGCCACTTTCTTTACCAGAATATATTAGAAGATTTGCTAGTTGTTTACTACAGCATTTTCTCTTCTCTCCCTGGCACACAGATGATTTTGCAGCTTCCTTTGCCTGCTGCCTTAAATGTGGCCCAAGACTAGGTTCTGGCCCAGAAATGTAGGCAGAATTTATGTAAGTCATTTTTAAGGCTGGCCCATAAATAAACTTCCTATCTGATTCTTCATGTTCTTTTCTTCCATTGCCTTCCTGCCAAATGCAGAGGGTAGCAAACATCTACCGGGGTCTAGAGAACGGCAGATCTAGTTTACAAGATGAAAGAGCAAGTGGCCCTGAAACATTGTTTGGGGGAGTTAATCACACCTGTTTAGAATTGATGTAGCTAAGATATATACTTCCATTTACTAACGCACTGAGATTTCTGGGTTTATCTCTTGTAATAAGTAAGTTACTCTGATTGGTACCATGGCAAAGCTTATTAATTTATTTCAAATGTCTTCCTTGGAAATTAATATATTCATGTTTCTACTTCATGACTTGATTTTGGTAATTTGGGTTTGCTAGAAAATCATTCATTTCCTTCTGGTTTACAAACTTGTGGCTGTAGAATAGAACATAATATTTGCTTTAAATCCTTCTATTCTCATTTGATTTGTGTTTATGTATTGTTTTGTATACTACTTCAATTACATTATTGTATTTTTTGTTTTAATTGGTTTATTGGTTTTCTATAGATTTTATCCATTTTCATTTTATTAGTTGTCTTCTACTCTTTTCAAAGAAGCTGCTTTAGAAACTTTGTGTGTGCTTCCTACTATTTTTGATTTTTTAAAAATTAATTTCACCTTTTAACTATATTAAATTTCTCTTACTGCTATCTTACTCTTACTGTAATTTCATATACTATCTCTTAGTGAAATTTTATATAATTTTAATCAGAGAATGTGACCTGTAAAATCTCTACGAAAAAAATTTCAGCCAAGTATCAGACTTTTATAATTTTTGTGAATGTTCATTGGATGCGGAAAAAGCTTATTCCCAATTTTTAGGATACACACACAAACGCGCGTGCACGCACACACATACATGCAAACACACACACTTTTGTTGATCAGATTACATGTTGTCTGCTGGATCTATGAAAAAGTGATATTAAAATAGCCTGCAAGAATGAGATTTTTAATCAAGTTATTTGTGAATTTCTAATAATTTTGGTTTTGTTGAACTTGGATTTATTTCTGACAAATCTCCTTCATAAATTTCACCTTTTATCATTACACACCTCTCTTTTTGCTGTCTTTGAAGTGTTTAACCTTAAAGAAACAAGCAGACAGATCTGCTTTCTGTTTGCTTTTGCGCGTGGTTGCTTTACTTATCTTAGTGTTTTCCCAGTTCTTTTATATCACTTAGATTTAAGAATGTTTCTCTTAAACAGTAGAAAGCTATCTTTGGTTTCTTTATTACATTTTGAGTATCTCTGTCTTTCAATAGGGTAATTCATACCACTGAGATACTTGGTTTATTCCAAATATATTACTTTATTACTATATTTTTAGTTCTTATCTCACTTATATTTTCTTCTTTTTATCCTTATTTGGTTGTTGTTATTAATTTAATTTTTTCTTCTTTTGTTACCTGTCAGCAGGAAGTAAGTTGTTGTTAAAAGTTACTATTCATTTCTGTTTTCCCATTACCAGTTCAGAAGTTCTATTATGCTTTTCAATTCCACTAATAGTTATCTTCTTATTCCTAAAATTCAAAAATATTCACCTATTTCTCCTGTATTAAATATAAGTATCAAATAACAATATCATGACTCATAAAAATATGGTCCGCAAATTGAAAAAGCACAAAATCAGGATAATTTTTCTCTACTATTTCTTTTATTATTGCCTTTCCATATTTTCTGTTTCTTTCATTCTTTCTGGAGATTTTACTATTTACATGATTGGCTACTTTGTTCTATTATATGTATTTGCTTAGTGACCATCCCCTTTTTAGTTTATTTATTGATACTTTTAATATAAAAATAAGGAATTATATTTTGTTATAGGAACTCCTTAAGTCTGCATACTATTGTTACTATTTTTGCTAATATTATCGTCTGTCTCAAACAGCAATTCCGTTTCTTTAGAGGTTTCTCTAGTCTAGGTACTCTACATGCTATTCTTACTTTTGAGTTTTGGGTCCCCTTATGCATGTCAACATTTACCTTTATCTACTCATAGTTTGATTAATCTTGGGGTTCACATAAAGCCACCTGGGTCTACTAAACAGTGACAAACAGATCTGAAGGAGGATTCAGCAGTCTGTGCTCTGGTGAAATGTCACACTGAGTAGTCAGTGAAAATGCTGAGCTGAGTCACCAGGGAAAAGCTGTCTGCCTCCATGCCTCTGTGACTCCAGAGTTGTGACTCCCAGTTTCAGGGACAGACATAGCTCTCTGGGGGTCTGTCTGATATAGCAAGTCTTTCTAGGAACACACACTTCAGGGCTGCATGGGTCTCTTGTGTGTAGAGAGCTCCAATCCTTCTTCCTTGTCATTGGTTCTCTGGTTCCCATCTGCTCCAGAAGGAAATGAAGGGATGTGCTTCGGTAGAGATTATGGCCCAGCACATACTTTCCGGGCTCTGAACACCTTTTGGTACTACTGTTCCATTGGACAAATGGATCAGAGTTAGAAGAAGGAGTGGATCTATCAGAAGACTTCTCAGCAGAATTCTTTTATTTTTCTTGGTAGGGGAGTCTAGCTTATTTGTCCTGTTTTCTTTATTTTCCTTTTTATATATAAACAATGACTTGTTTGCTTTCATCTCTTGGCATGACATGCAAAGTAAAAGTATTAAATTATGTTGGTGGTTGTATTTCAGCTTAATGAATATGTATTTCATCCTTTATTTTTTCAAATTATTAAGATACCAGCTTTTGCTTCAAGGGAGCATGTCTAATGATCGGGGTGGTCTTTGGAATCAGATTCCTTGTGTTTGAATTTGATGTCCACTACTCACTAGCTGTGTGACTTTGTTAGCTTCCACATCTATAAAATGAAGGCATAACCTCATGGGGTTGCTATTTGAATTAAATGAAATAATATAGGTAAGGAACCTAGGGCAGTACTAGAACACTGTCTAACACACAGTAAGAATTCAATATATATTATCACTCTCATTCTTAATCGCAGTTTCACCATTATTTATTCTTCACTCATTGTTTTATTTGATGTTCGTGATTGCCTCCACTCCTTTTTTATAGAAATGTTTTCTACAGGGAATGTTCTTTTAAAAAAATATTAAGTGAGGGTCATATTTTACATTCACAAAACACTTTTGGTCATAGATCTAGTTCAGTAGAGATCCAGCACCAAGTGCTCATGGAAACAACAAAGCAAGCACGCTTGCATTACAATATAACTACTTATTTCTAGTGGTGTAATTTATCACAACAGTGGATGATAATGGTAATAAGAATATGTATAAGGCATTGATATGGTTTGGCTGTGTCCCCACCCAAATCTCATCTTGAATTGTAGTTCCCATAATCCCCACATGTTGTGGGAGGGACCCGGTGAGAGGTAATTGAATCATGGGGGCGGTTACCCCCATGCTGTTCTCATGATAGTGAGTGAGTTCTAACGAGATCTGATGGTTTTATAAGGGGCTTTCCCCCTTTTGCTTAGCTCTTCTTGCTGCTGCCATGTGAAGCAGGACGTGTTTGCTTCTCCTTCCACCACGGTTGTAAGTTTCATGAGGCTTCCCCAGCCATGCTGAACTGTGAGTCAATTACACCTCTTTCCTTTATAAATTACCCAGTCTTGGGTATGTCTTTATTAGCAGCGTGAGAATGGGCTAATACAGTCATTGTGATATGTAACTATTATTGGTGATATGATTGGTGATTAGTTAGCAAAGCTAATTGTAATCTGTTGCTGGAATTCCTCAGTAATGTTTAGGTTTCATGGTTATAAATTATAATGGCTCTCTGCTGCCTTCATTAGTGAGAATTTTGTAGAAAAATGATTTAAATCCAGATTTTCTATTTAAATTATTGTTTTTATAATGTGCTTTTAAATAACCTAGGTTTCTTATAAATATAGTTATTACCATATAGTAGGATCAATTGCATCATGACATTTCTTTTTTTTTCTTTTTTGAGATGGAGTCTCACTCTGTTGCCCGGGCTGGAGTGCAGTGGCACAGTCTCAGCTCACTGCAACCTTTGTTTCCTGGGTTCAAGCAATTCTCCTACCTCAACCTCCCTAATAGCTGGGGGTGCAGGTGTGTGCGACCATGGCCAGCTAATTTTTTTGTATTTTTAGTAGAGACAGGGTTTCCCCATGTTGTCCAGGCTGGTCTTGAACTCCTGACTGGAAATGATCTGCCCACCTGGGCCTCCCAAAGTGCTGGGATTATAAGCATGAGCCACCACGCCTGGCTCCATTATGACCTTTCTTGATTTCATTTTCTGCTCAACTGAGATGACTATTCAAATAATTTTTTTGGGAGAAGGTATATGTTATTACGTCCCTGAATCTGTAAACATCTTTCTATAACTTTCCACATTAATAATAATTCAATCACATAAAATTGTGTTGTAAACTTTTTTTAATCTGGAAGCTTGTAGGTATTTATTCCTTTAAATTAAAAAAATTCTAAAATTTATTTGTGTGTGGGATATATCTTCTTTCTGCAACCTACTCCTCAATACTGCATGTAATTTTACATGAAACTCACAAATCTTTTTAATCTGCAGACTCAGATATTTGCATAACCAAGGGCATTTTTCTTACTTGCTATAATTTACTAGTTTCTTTTTCTACTGTTCTGTTCCTGTCTCTTCTGGAGTACCTATAATTCTTCAGTGGGCTCACCTTCATCTGTCTTTCATATATAACAACTGTGTTATCATTTTTATCTGAGAACTGCAACATCCCTTATAAATTCAAAATTTTTCTCTAATGTTTTTATGTCTTTGTTACCTTGACTAAAACCAGGCTATTCCCTGAGGTCAAGTTCTCCCCAAGTCTTCTGATGTCTGACGTAAACAGTGTTTTTCTCTTACGTCCCACATACATCAAGGCCAGAAGGTGAAAGTAGGTGCTCTTCCTGCTTGCCATTACTTTCCAACAATTAATCTCCTTTTCTACTGAAACAAAAACTAAACCCAAAACAAGGCTAAGCAAGACTTATTCTTTGAAATGCATGCCATCCAGCTGCATTACTTTCCACTCCTGCTGGTTGCTGTATCTATTGACCCTTACTGGTCTCTCTCCTTTATTGATTAAAAACATTAACTCCAGATTCAGATGCTCTAACCACTTCTATATGATGAGTCTTTTTTTTGCTCTTGCTGCTTTCATGATTTTTTTTTCATCTTTGGCTTTTAGCAGTTTGACCCTGATGTGTCTAGGAGTAGATCTCTGTATCCTACTTTGAGTTCATTGTACTTTTTATTGCTTTTATTAATGTTCTTCATTGAATTTGGAAAGTTTTTGGTCACTATTTCTTGAAATATTTATATGTATTTATTTTTAAAATTTAACTTAATTTTTAATTTTTTAAATAAAAAAATAGAAACGGAGTCTCACCATGTTACCCAGGCTGGTCTCAAACTCTTGGGCTCTAGAGATCCTCCCACCTTGGCTCAGGAGTTTGAGACAAGCCTAGGCAACAAAGTGAAATCCCATCTCTACAAAAAATACAAAAAAATTACCCAGACATGGTGGCAGCTACTTGGAGCCAGAGGTGGGAGGATCACTTGAGCCCAGGAAGTCAAGGCTGAAGTGAGCTCTGTTTGTGCCACTACACTCCAGCCTGGGTGACAAAGCACGATTCTGTCCCCCAAAAAAATTTTTTTAAAGATT
Source organism: Pan troglodytes (assembly GCF_028858775.2). NCBI lineage: Eukaryota > Metazoa > Chordata > Mammalia > Primates > Hominidae > Pan > Pan troglodytes. The sequence continues at coordinate 66,796,716 of NC_072408.2, read as the reverse complement.
GGTTTTCACTATTTTCTCAGTGTGATGCCCAGTAGGCACTGAATCTGCAGATCTTAGGCACAGATTTTCTCTTTTCAGATTGACTGGTTCTATGACTAAACTAAAGCCTCAGATGCAGTTACAGTGCTCCTTTGAACTACACAGAACATGAGAAACTTCACCTCCTGCACCAACTGTGCCTTCTCTTTATGCCCAGTCTTGCAATATCTAATCTTAGGTGACAAATTATGCCAGGATATAAACTTTCTCTACCTGTGCACTTCCTTCAACTTCTTTCAGTGATGTCCAGGAATGTATGGGAGAGCAGAGAAATGGCAGTGACTTTGCCTGATACAAAATTCCTACGCATTTGTCGAATGGGCTCCTATCTTTCTGAGTAGCACACACCCTGCCCCTCTGAATTGAGGCAAAATTTGTCTTACCTTCTTTAGGGCCTTCTGCCGGGTTCTGAATCAGAGGGTGGAACCTATGTTCTGTAATCCAAGAACATGCATGCCATTCCATTCTCATTCAGTGGAAACTCTCCCTGCATTTTGGCCTATGGCTTTTTCATGTTTTTTATTTACAGCACTGTCATCACTTTGACTTTTTGTTTAAATTCATGGATATTTTAATTTAGTGGGAAATTTGGAAAAGCCATATTAGACACAGTGTCTGCCAAAATTATAACTTGTAAACATTGGTCTCTTATTTTGTTTTTAATAAAAAGCTGTGATATTTGGAAGAGGACACCATCCTTTTGGACACATTCTGTACAGAATCTAGGTTTATGTTTACCAATTTTTTCCCATCTCCTTTTATTAGGACAAAGATATGAAGGAAATGGTATTTGCTGAATATTGAGTAGCTCATATATGACAGCTATGGCATGAAGCATTTTTACATACAGTTTTGTACTTGATCCTGACAAAAACCCTGCGTGTAGGTATTTTCCCATTTAAATGAGGAAACTAAGTCTTAGAAAATGTAAGAACCTTTTCATAGAAGTGTGTGGTGAAAATGGAATTCAATCTAAATTCTTTTGTCTCCAAGCATTGACGTCAGAAAAGTCAATTTCCCAGTTCCATGAACAACATTGTGTTATTTCTTCTGCTCCTACATGGATCGGTCTTGTCCTCTGTGTAGCAGGGCTTATGGGCACTGTGGGCATTTGAATTGTGATTTTACAAATGGAGTGGGCTCCGTGAAGGTGCTGTACTACATCTCTGGCTGAGGATAGCATCACACAGATGAGCTCCATCCTGGATAGTCTCCAGTAGTACCACCTCCATTTGGACACAGTAAGGCTGTTGGCTAAGTTATCATTCTTGATGTAGATATATTTTGACAAATTCACATCTCAGAGCACAGCCTGGTATGGTCAGGTGGAGGCCTCCTTCTTAGCCTCCCATGTCTGGAAGGGCTTTACTACCTGCCTTTGTAGCATGGGGGTTCCTGCCCTCATCTGGCCTCCCACTCTCTTTAACATGATCGTTTCACCTTCTCAGGCTCCAATCAGGAGTCCTTCTGGATGCTGTTGTTCTCTTCTTCAGGAAGTTCTCTCTTAAGGTTCAATTCTAGTTTTCATCTGTTAGATTTCTTTGGGTCTCAGTCACTTTCCTGACCTGGTAACCACTAAAACCTCTCCCTCCTTTTCCAGACACATTTTTCCAAAATATTTAAATTGAACCACATTTTAGCTATATGTTTTCCGTCATTTTTAGAGAAAAAAATTTTCTTTTTTCTTTTGTTTATTTTGAGACAGAGTCTCTCTGTTGCCCAGGCTGAAGTGCAGTGGCATGGTCTCAGCTCACTGCAACCTCGACCTCCTGGGCTCAAGTGATCCTCCCACCTAAGCACAGCTTCCTAGCTAGCTGGGACTACAAGTGCATGCCTCCAAGCGTAGCTAATTTTATTTATTTTTTTGCAGAGACAGAGTTTCGTCATGTTGTCAACACTGGTCTTGAACTCCTGAGCTCAAGCGATCCTCCTGCCTCAGCCTCCCAAAGTGCTGGGATTACAGGCATGAGCCATCATGCCCCATCCAAACTATTTCTTAAAGTGGAAAAGTCTGCCATCTAAAACTTTCTGCAATATTTCTGATTCCCAAGGTATTTGCACTACTTCTGTGTCAACATAAACTTCAAGTGAAGGTATCACATACATGTACTGACTTTCTAATGGTTTTTGGGCCTTTGTTTTAATGAGGATTTCAATCAGCTTTCCCTCTACCTTTCTAGTGCAGGTTAGATCTCTGGTGTGTATAGTAGTGGCCATCATTTCTTGTTATTTGTTTCATATAAAGTCCTCTTGTTTTCTGTGGGTAAAGCTGCAATACAAATCTCTAAGATTCACAGTATAATTAGCACATGTGGATCAAAGTGGCACAAGTCACCCAATTTCTGGATCATTCCTGCCTCAGCTTAGGATGAAAGTCAATACTACAAATTCCAAGGCGAAAATCTTCTAATGGCTTATAGATCTGGCTGAAATACAGCAAAGGGCATTAGGCCATTCAACTCATTAATGTGTGGATTGGTAAACTTTTCTGTAAAGTGCCAGATGTTAAGTATTTTAGGCTTGTGGACCATATGGTCTCTATTGCAACCACTCCACTCTGCCACTGTAGCGTGAAAATAGTCTTAGACGACATACATAGTGAATCTTAGCTGTGTTAAAGTGAATTAAAATGGAGTCTAGGCCTGAAGAATCACTGCGGGGAGAAACCCAGTGAAGCCTCATAAGTGACCTTAGCTTTGCTTGATTTGCAAACAGAAGTGAAATATAATTTGAGCTGTTTTTCTTGTAGTGCCTATATTAAGGAAAAACAGAACTTAAGCTCAATCAATCAGAAGCAGCCAACAAACTTATAATTCTACAACTAGGGACTTTCTAGTGGGACAGACCAGGTAAGGCAACTTTATAACTGTAATGAAATATTTTCTTTGTGTGATTTCAACATTCATTCTATGAAAACCTGTCACTCAGTCTTCTTCAATGGAGCCCCTAGACCATTTCTGGTTTGAAGCTGCCCAATTCATAAATCATCATTTGCTCAAATAAACTCTTTAAATTTTTATTATGCCTCAGTTTATGTTTTAACAGCCGTGTTTCAATAAAACTTTAATTTTTCACTAAAACACGCAGCAGGCCATAATAGGCCATGGGTCGTGGTTTGCTGACCCCTGCACTCATGCCTGGACAGCTGGGGCACAGAAACTGTCCTAAAGTGCATCTTCAAAAGAATTAAAGGAAGCAGGCAAGGTCAAAGATGTACATGACCTCTATTAAAGCCCAAAGCTCAAAACATGCTTCATGTAACCAAATATTTTATTTGTATGATTTTAACATTCATTACAATCTACCACGATTGGAAGCTTCCTGGGGCTTCATCAAATACCTCTAAGCATAGTTTTGTTTTGTTTCCATCTGCAAATTTCATTCCCTGTCTCTTTCTCTCAAAAATAATGGCACTAGATATTGGGATCATGAGGCAAGGAGGACCAATAATAACAGCACTTTTTCCTATCCAAGGTCTGAACCATTTGAGACATAATAAAAAAGTTGGCCTGTAGAAATCAATATTTTGCTTTTTTTACTATGGAAAGCTAGATCGAAGGCCATGGCTTATAACTGCTGACAAGTAAGCTTCTCCCTATTAAGCATCAAATTTAGGCTTTCTCATCAACCGAAAACTTATGCTCCCTACAGGCAGTTTGCATTCAAGTAAGAGAAAAAAGACCAAGGTTCTGCTTACTTTTCCTATTCCTATTTACCATCCAGGTAAGTGATTCCACCTAGCCTGGGCAGGAGTGATGGATGGAGCCCAGAGAGTCCAATTAGGGTTTCTTCCAGAGAAGAAGGAAGTATTCTCTTCAAACAATGTCAGCTGAAACAATGAGGTTGAAAGGATCATTTTGTGTCTAGCTGAATGAAGCAACTGAAGATACCATAACAGATGGAGGAAGCCAGTGGGAATTTTAGGCTGAATGACATCCACAGACCTATTTAAAATCTCTGTATTTTAAAGAGTTATTCTACTCCATTGCTCCCCAGAGGATGTGGGAAAGTCAAGAACATTCTGAAAGCTATGATTTGATGAGGTTCCAGGTTTCTTATCTTTAAAGTTATTTATTTTGCAGTAGCCCAACCCTTGAGAGAAACTCATGGTCCTGCAGTATGATTGACAACTCTTTTTTTTTTCTCCTTCTACCAGCACCTACTACACTGATGGTTCAATAAAAATCTTCAAAAAATATTGTTTAAATAAGTGAATGAATGCAACCCTTCTAAGGTCTTGATTTCCTACCTTCACCATCTTGTTTCAATAGTTAACAATACTTTCCTTCTAAATGATATCTGTCAGACTACTCTTAAAGGATCCCACTCTTCAGCTCATAGACATTTAGATTCATCTTACTATCTTACTTTTCTTGATTAGTTGCTCTTGAGGAAAAAAGAAGGCAAAGTAACATAAGTATCCAATGCATAGCATATAGCCAGAGGTGATGGTGTAACTGAAAATTGACAATAATTCTTGTAATAAAGAGGCATCTGCTAATCTGTTGCTAATTTTTATTTGAAAATTGTTGTTGTTGCTTAGGCCTTAACAAGGTCAGGAAAATACAGAAGCTCCTTTAAAAAGGGAAAATGAAACAAAAAAGTAAGTTTCATATTTTCCTTGGTCTCTTGCTTAAGAAGGTTACTGTAGGAAATGTAAATAGACCACTGGAAGCTTTAGAAACTCAGCTCTTTGATTGAAAAAATGGAAATTCTGTTTTTAACAGAAATAAAGTAATTCAATGAAAATACAAAATACAGTTGGTTATCATTTAAAAAGGGTTTGTTTTTTGGATTATGGTTTCTTTGATATAGTACAACTCTGGCACAGACCATTCCAAGTGTATTTCTGAAAGCAAAATAAATGAAAACTGTTTTCTCTCTTCATTAATGTTTTGCTCTGTTCTATTTGTGGAATTCCAAGAGGAGCATGCAGTTTTCCTGGATTGCTTTCAGAGAGGGAAGGATGAATGGGATGAGGGAGTTGACCCCAAAAGAAAAGAATGAGTCAACATGAAGAAATAATGCTTCTCCCAGGCTTGCATTTGGATCCTCTAATTGTAAAAAATAACACCTTTTCCAGACTTCTCATACCAGCCTCCTTAAATGAAAAGAATCCAAAAGAATGTGGGTAGTGGAGGAGAGAATTTGTTTGTTTACCAACCATAAAGTCCTCATGAACCTAACAGGCTAATAAAATGTTCTTTTTGGATTATTCTCTTTGTCGTCCCCTGACCATCACCACCACCTCCAACATCACCACCACCACAACACACACACACACACACAAACACACACACACACACACACACTTCCCTTCCCTTCTTTTCTTCTCCATTCACCTTGAACTTTGTATCATCTCTTGGTGATGCTCAACTTGACTCCTTTTCTTTCTTGAAATAAGCTTGAAATAAAAATTAAGACACCTTGAAGTTCTTTTTAAAAGGTCCTCATATTTTATAATCCTTTATTTTATTTTATTTTATTATTATTATGCTTTAAGTTTTAGGGTACATGTGCACAATGTGCAGGTTAGTTACATATGTATACATGTGCCATGCTGGTGCGCTGCACCCATTAACTTGTCATTTAGCATTAGGTATATCTCCTAAAGCTAACCCTCCCACCTCCCCCTACCCCACAACAGTCCCCGGAGTGTGATGTTCCCCTTCCTGTGACCATGTGTTCTCATTGTTCAATTCCCACCTATGAGTGAGAATATGCGGTGTTTGGTTTTTTGTTCTTGCAATAGTTTACTGAGAATGATGATTTCCAATTTCATCCATGTCCCTACAAAGGACATGAACTCATCATTTTTTATGGCTGCATAGTATTCCATGGTGTATATATGCCACATTTTCTTAATCCAGTCTATCATTGTTGGACATTTGGGTTGGTTCCAAGTCTTTGCTATTGTGAATAGTGCCGCAATAAACATACGTGTGCATGTGTCTTTATAGCAGCATGATTTATAGTCCTTTGGGTATATACCCAGTAATGGGATGGCTGGGTCAAATGGTATTTCTAGTTCTAGATCCCTGAGGAATCGCCACACTGACTTCCACAATGGTTGAACTAGTTTACAGTCCCACCAACAGTGTAAAAGTGTTCCTATTTCTCCACATCCTCTCCAGCACCTGTTGTTTCCTGACTTTTTAATGATCACCATTCTTACTGGTGTGAGATGGCATCTCATTGTGGTTTTGATTTGCATTTCTATGATGGCCAGTCATGGTGAGCATTTTTTCATGTGTTTTTTGGCTGCATAAATGTCTTCTTTTGAGAAGTGTCTGTTCATGTCCTTTGCCCACTTTTTGATGGTGTTGTTTGTTTTTTTCTTGTAAATTTGTTTGAGTTCATTGTAGATTCTGGATATTAGCCCTTTGTCAGATGAGTAGGTTGCGAAAATAATCAATATTTTTTTTATCAATGGCCATATGCCAGAGCATGGGGACATCAAGGAGAATAAGCCAGGCATCCTTTCTGTTCTCATGAGGCTTACTGACTGTCTGAAGCATCTGAAGCAGGTGATAGGGATAGGGTTTGGACGTTTTGTCCCCTCTGAATCTCATCTTGAAATGTGACCTCCAATGTTGGAGGTGAGGCCTGGTGGAAGGTGTTTCGGTCATGGGGGTGGATCCCTCATGAATGGCTTCATGCCCTTTTAGCAGTAATGAGTGAGTTATCACTGCTTTGAGTTCTTGAGAAATCGTTGTTTAAAAGAGTCAGGAGCACCTCTCTCCATCAGCTCTTGCTTTGGCTCTTGCCATGTGATGAACCTACTCCACTTTCACCTTTTGCCATGAGTGGAAGCTTCCTGAAGCCCTCACCAGGAGCAGATGCTGGCACCATGCTTCCTGTACAGCCTGCAGAACTGTGAGCCAAAATAGTCTCCTTTTCTTTATATATTACCCAGTCTCAGGTATTCCTTTATAGCAATGCAAAGAGACTAATATAGCAGGGATCAGCAAACTGTAGTTCATGGGACAAATTTGGCCCATTGCCTGACTTTGGAAACATAGTGTTATTCTACACAGGCACACTCATTCATTTACATGTTGTTTATGCTGCTTTTGTGACATCACAGCAAAGATGAGTAGTTGTCACAGAGACTTTTGGGCCTGCAAAGCTTGAAATAATTACCACCTGGTCTTTTACAAAAAGTTTTCCAATTGCTGCTTGGGAAAGGACACCAGTTCCTATAATACGCAGAGCTAAAGACAGAGATAGCCAGTAAAGAAATTTGGTAGAAGGGCATGTCAAAGCTTACTAGTTGGCCCCAATATCCATTCTGCCCTTCCTAGAAAAATAGAACTGATTTTCAGTTGGACTTTTTCACTTGGAATATAGATTGTGTTTCACAGTCTGTTGCAGATAGAGGTAGCTTTTAATTAAATTCTGGCTAATGGGATTGTATTAGTCTATTTTCATATTGCTATGAAGAAATACCTGAGACTGGGTAATATATAAAGAAAAAGAGGTTTAATGGACTGACTCACAGTTCCACATGGCTGGGGAGACCTTACAATCATGGCAGAAAGTGAAGGAGGACGATCTTACATGGTGTCAGGCAAGACAGCATGTACAGGAGAACTGCCCTTTAAAAAACCATCAGATCTCATGAGACATATTCACTATCATGAGAACAGCAGGGGGAAAATCCGCTCCCATGGTTCAATTACCTCCCAACAAGTCCCGGGTCCCTCCCATGATATGTGGGGATTATGGAAGCTACAATTCAAGGTGAGATTTGGATGGGCACACAGCCAAACTATATCATTCCACCCCTGGCCTCTCCCAAATCTCATGTCCTCACATTTCAAAACCAATCATGCCTTTCCAATAGTCCCCCAAATTCTTAATTCATTCCAGCATCAACCCAAAAGTCCAACTCCAAAGTCTCATCTGAGATAAGGCAAGTCCCTTCTGCCTCTGAGCCTGTAAAATCAAAAGCAAATTAGTTACTTTCTAAACACAATGGGAGTACAGGAACTCAGTAAATACAGTCATTCCAAAGTGGAGAAATTGGCCAAAACAAAGGAGCCATATGCTCCATGGAAGTCCAAAATCCAACAGGGCAGTCATTAAACCTTAAAATTCCAAAATGATCTCCTTTGACTCCCTGTCTCACATCCAGGTCATGCTGATGCAAGAGGTGTGCTCCCATGTCTTTGGGCAGCTCCACCCCTGTGACTTTGCAGGGTATAGACCCCTCCTCCCAGATGCCTTCACAGGCAGGCACTGAGTGTCTGCAGCTTTTCCAGGTTCATGGTGCAAGCTGTCGGTGGATCTACCATTCTGGGGTCTGGAGGACAGTGGCTTTCTTCTCACAGCTCCACTAGGCAGTGATGCGGTGGAGACTCTGTATTGGGGCTCCAAGCCCACATTTCCCTTCTGCACTGCCCTAGCAAACGTTCTCTGTGAGGTCCCTGCCCGTGCAGCAAACTTCTGCCTGAACATCCAGGCATTTCCATACATCCTCTGAAATCTAGGAAGAGGTTCTCAAACCTCAATTCTTGACTTCTGTGCACCTGCAGGCTCAACACCACATGGAAGCTGCCAAAGCTTGTGGCTTGATCCCTCTGAAGCCACAGCTTGAGCTGCACCTTGGCCCATTTTAGCCATGGCTGGAGCAGCTGGGACGCAGGGCAGCAAGTCCTTGGGCTGCACACAGCAGGGAGGCCCTGGACCTGGCCCAGGAAACCATTTTTCCCTCCTAGGCCTTCAGGCCTATGATGAGAAGGGCTGCCACAAAGGTCTCTGATATTCCCTGGAAACATTGTCTTCATTGTCTTGGTGATTAACATTTGGCTCCTTGTTAATTATGCAAAATTCTGCAGCAGGTTTGAATTTCTCCCTAGAAAATGGATTTTTCTTTTCTGTTGCATTGTCAAGCTGCAAATTTTTCAAACCTTTTTCTCTGCTTTTCTTGAGTGCCTTGCCGCTTAGAAATTTCTTCCTCCAGAAACCCTAAATGATCTCTCTCAAGTTCAAATTCCTGGGCTCTCTAGGGCAGGAGCAAAATGCCACCAGTCTCTTTGCTAAACCATAACAAGAGTAACCTTTGCTCCAGTTCCCAACAAGTTCATCATCTCCATCTGAGACCACCTCAGCCTGGACTATCACTATCAGCATTTTGGTCAAAGCCATTCAACAAGTCTCTAGGAAGTTCCAAACATTCCCACATCTTCATGTCTTCTGAGCCCTCCAAGTATCTAGGAAGTTTCAAACTTTCCCACATTTTCCTGTCTTCTTCTAGCCCTCTAAACTGTTTCAAGCTCTGCTTGTTACCCACTTCAAAAGTCACTTCCACATTTTTGGGTATCTTAATAACAACACCCCACTCTACCAGTACCAATTTACTGTATTAATCCATTTTCATACTGCTATGAAGAAATACCTGAGACTGGGTAATGTATAAAGAAAAAGAGGTTTAATGGACTCACAGTTCCACATGGCTGGGGAGGTCCCATGATCATGGCAGAAAGTGAAGGAGGAGCAAAGTGACGTCTTATGTGGTGGCAAGCAAGAGAGCATGTGCAGAGGAACTGCCCTGTACGAAACCATCAGATCTCATGATAATTATTCACTATCATGAGAACAGCACAGGAAAAACCCACCCCCATGATTCAGTTACCTCCTACTGGGTCCCTTCCATGACATGTGGGGAGTATGGGAGCTACAATCCAAGATGAGATTTGAGTGGTGACACAGCCAAACCATATCAGGGATGTGAGCAGAAGTATTATGTTCATCTTCCTAGAAGTTTCCCTAAAGTAGAATATGCATCTTTCTTTAGGACCCCTTTCTTCTTCCTGGTAGTTGCAGTGCAGTTATGATGGCTGCAGCTTGAACAGTCATCTGGGACCATGGCACACAGAAATAATGAAGCAGTAGGAGATAAGGGGCATAGGACTGAGGTGAGATATCAGGTTTGTTTTAAATTGCATTTCTCTGTTGATTAGTGATGTTCAACATTATAAATCATCAACTATTAACCCCTTATCAGATGTTTACTTTGCAAATACTTTTTCCCATTCTATAGGTTGTCTCTTCACAACCTACAAAAGAACCTGATTGATTCCTTTGCTGTGCAGAAGCTTTTTATTTTGATGCAATCTCATTTGTCTATTTTAACTTTTTTTGCCTTTGCCTCTGAAGTTGTATCCAAAAAATCATAGCTTAGACCAGTTTCACTGAGCTTTTTCCCTGTATTTTCTTCTAGTAGTTTTACAGTTGCAGGCCTTACATTTAAGTCTAATCAATTTAGCTTGATTTTTGTATATGGTGTGAGATAAAAGTCTAATTTTATACTTCCACATATGGATATCTAATTTTCCCAGTACCATTTATTAAAGAGACTGCTCTTTCCCCTATTGTGTGTTTGTGGCAACATTGTCAAAAATTAGTTCACATGGATTTATTTCTAGGCTGTCTATTCTGATCCATTTGTCTATGTTTCTGTTTTTATGCCAGCATCATGCTGTTTTGGTTGCTTTAGTTCTGTAGTATATTTCAAAGTCACATAGTATGATGCCTCTAGCTTTTTTCTTTTTTCCGTATGATAACCTTTGCTATTTGAGGTCTTTTGCTGCAAAGTTTAGTATTATTTTTTCTATTTCTCTGAAGAATGTCATTGATGTTTTTGGTAGGTATTGCACTAAGTTTGTAGATTGCTTTGGCTGGTATAAACAATAATATTAGTTCTTTCAATCCATAAAAATATCTTTTCATTATTTTTATCTTTTCAGTTTATGTCATGGATGTATGATGGTTTTATGGTTTTCACCTCCTTGGTTACATTTATTCCTAAGTACTTTTTGTAACTCTTATAAATAGGATTTCTTTTTGATTTTTTTAAGATAAGTTGCTGTTAGTGTATTGAAATGCTACTTCTTTTTGCATTTTGATTTTGTGTTCTACCTTTACTGAGTTCATTTATTAGTTTTAACAGTTTTTTGGTGGAGTCTTTACAGTTTTTCATGTACAAATCATGTTATCTACAAACAGAAACAATTTGAATTCTTCCTTCTCAATTTGGATACTTTTCATTTCCTTCTCTTGATTAATTGCCCTGGCTAGGACTTTTAATCAATGTTGCACAGAAGTGGCAAGAGTGGTATCTTTGACTTTTTCCAGATCTTAAAGAAAAAACTTTAAACTTTTCCCCATTGTGTATGGTGTAAGCTGTCAGTTTCTTGCATATGGTCTTTATTGTGTTGAAGTACATTTCTTCTATACCTAATTTGTTGAGAGTTTTTGTTATGAAAGGATGTTGAATTTTGTCAGATGCTTTTTCTGCATCTATTGAAATTATCATGTGGTGTTTGCCTTTCATTCTATTAACATGATGTATCATACTGGTATGGTTTGGCTCTGTGTCCCCACTCAAATCTTGTCTTAAATTGTAATCCTCATAACCCCCATGTGTCAAGAGAGGGACTTGGTGGGAAGTGATTGTATCATGGGGGCAGTTTCCTGCATGCTGTTCTCATGATGGTGAGTGAGTTCTTACAAGATCTGGTGGTTTTATAAGTGTTTAATAGTTCCTCCTTCACATACTCTCACTCTCTCCTGCCTCCTTGTGAAGAAGGTGCCTGCTTCCCCTTTCACCTTCCACCATGATTGTAAGCTTCCTGAGGCACCCCCTCAGCAATGCAGAACTGTAAGTCAATTAAATTTCTTTCCTTTATAAATTGCCCAGTCTCAGATATTTCTTTATGGCAGTGTGAAAACAGACAAATACACATACATATTGATTTACATATATTGAACCATGCTTGCATCCCTGGGATGAATCCCACTTGATCATGGCGAATGATCTTTTTAATGTGTTGTTCAATTTCGTTTTTTAGTATTTTGTTGAGGATTTTTGCTTTTATGATCATCAGAGATATTGGCCTGTAGTTTTCTTTTTCTGTAGTATTCTTGTCTGACTTTGGTATTAGGGTAATGCTGGCCTCATGCAATGAATTAAGAAGTATTCTCTCTTCTTTAATTTTTTGAAAGAGTTTCAAAACTCTGGATGCATTTCTATTAATACCAATTTTTATTCCTCCTCCAGTGTAAACTTTTGATAATTTTTAAGTATTTTAATTGAAATGTAATACACATGTAGAAAAGTGCAAAGGTTGTGAGCATACAGTTCAATAAATTTTTACAAATGGAACACAACAGCATCATGAGTAGACAGATAGAAACAGAATATTACTAGTACTCCAGAATGAGTCCATTTTTTCCAATAGCCATCTTCCACCCAAAAATAATAACAATTCTGACTTGTAATAACATTGATTATGATTATTTTTTGTTTTTTATACAAATGGAATCAGATAGACAACATGTACTCTTTTATGTCCAGCTTCTTTTGCTCAGCATTATGCATGTTGATTTTATCCACATTGGTGTGAATAGATGTGGTAGTTCATTCTCACTGCTATATAGAATTCTACTGAGTGAATATATCACAATTTATTAATAAATTCTATTTTTTATGAAAATTTGAGTAGTTTCTAATTCTTTGACTACCACAGTTCTATGACAAATATTTTAGTATATGCCTTGTGGTGAACACATATACACATTTCTGTTTGGTACATGCTTAGGAGTAGAATTGCTGGTCATAGGGTGTGCACAGGTTCAACTATAAAAGATACTGCAGTTTCCACAATGTTTGAACTGGCAATGTATGAAAGTTCTGATTGCTCTAAATTCTTGCTAACACTTGGGATGTTTTGTTCTTTATTTTAGCAATTTTAGTGTGTATGTAGTAGTAGTGCATCGACTCTTTATTTGCAATGTTTTGCTCTCAAGTATGTATTGATCTCATGATTTGATCATGATATGATCTCATGTATTGATCTCAAGTATGGAGTCAGGTGGGGATGGGATGATTTGGCAACTCTGCTGTTCTTAGCTGGGCTTGCATACATGACTGAGGGTGTCCACTGACGGCTGGCAGATTGAGGCTAGCTGCAGCTGAAGTGATTGGCATGACTCATCTCTGCTCTACAAATCTCTCATTCACCAGCAGAGTTGCCCCAGCATTCTCATGGAAATGGCACAGGTGCTAAAGCAAAGAAACCCAATTGTGCAAGTGCTTTACAAACCTTTGTTTGCATGGCATTTGCTAATATCCCATTGGTTAAAGTGAGTCACTCAGCCTTGCTCAGATTGAGAGTTAGTCAGTTCTACCAAGTTGCATGGAAAAGGGTGTAGAGACAGGGTTGGAAGAAAAAGTGATTCATTTTTGCAATCTAACATACTAATGAAATTAAGTATCTTTCAGATGATTATTAGCCATTTAGATATCCTTTTTGTGAAGCTGTTGCTCAACTCTTTCCTTATTTCTTCATGGGATTCTTTTCCTTTTGGATTGATTGACCTTTATATTTCTAGATATAAGTCTTTTATTGGATATGTGTATTGTCAATAACTTCTTCCCTTCTGTGGGCTGCCTATTTACCCATCAATGATGTCTTTTGACAAACAGAACTTTTAAATTTTAATACAATTTATCAATTTTTCTTTATGTTTAATGCTTTTTGTGTTTATTAAAAAGCCTTGCCTACTCTAAAGTCATAAAGTTGTTTAGTTATACTTTTAAAAATCTTTATTATATTATCTTTCATATACAGATCATTTTTCATATATATATCATAACAGCTTGATAAATATTATAGCTTAGTTTGGGCTGTCTTTTGGGAGTTAATATCAATTCCTGTGTCTATGCCTGGAGAGATACGCTAAAGATTAAGTTGAGTCCAAGGGAGGAGCCAAGATGGCTGAATAGGAACAGCTCTGGTCTACAGCTCCCAGCGTGAGCGACGCAGAAGATGGGTGATTTCTGCATTTCCATCTGAGGTACCGGGTTCATCTCACTAGGGAATGCCAGACAGTGGGCGCAGGTCAGTGGGTGCGTGCACCGTGCGTGAGCCGAAGCAGGGCGAGGCATTGCCTCACTTGGGAAGTGCAAGGGGTCAGGGAGTTCCCTTTCCGAGTCAAAGAAAGGGGTGACGGATGCACCTGGAAAATCGGGTCACTCCCACCCGAATACTGCGCTTTTCCGACCAGCTTAAAAAACGGCGCACCACGAGATTTTATCCTGCACCTGGCTCAGAGAGTCCTACGCCCACGGAGTCTCTCTGATTGCTAGCACAGCAGTCTGAGATCAAACTGCAAGGCGGCAGCGAGGCTGGGGGAGGGGCGCCCACCATTGCCCAGGCTTGATTAGGTAAACAAAGCAGCCTGGAAACTCGAACAGGGTGGAGCCCACCACAGCTCAAGGAGGCCTGCCTGCCTCTGTAGGCTCCACCTCTGGGGACAGGGCACAGACAAACAAAAAGACAGCAGTAAACTCTGCAGACTTAAATGTCCCTGTCTGACAGCTTTGAAGAGAGCCGTGGTTCTCCCAGCACCCAGCTGGAGATCTGAGAACGGGCAGACTGCCTCCTCCAGTGGGTCCCTGACCCCTGACCCCTGAGCAGCCCAACTGGGAGGCACCCCCCAGCAGGGGCACACTGACTCCTCACATGGCAGGGTATTCCAACAGACCTGCAGCTGAGGGTCCTGTCTGTTAGAAGGAAAACTAACAAACAGAAAAGACATCCGCACCAAAAACCCGTCTGTACATCACCATCATCAAAGACCGAAAGTAGATAAAACCACAAAGATGGGGAAAAAACAGAACAGAAAAACTGGAAACTCTAAAAAGCAGAGCGCCTCTCCTCCTCCAAAGGAATGCAGTTCCTCACCAGCAACAGAACAAAGCTGGATGGAGAATGACTTTGACGAGCTGAGAGAAGAAGGCTTCAGACCATCAAATTACTCTGAGCTACGGGAGGACATTCAATCAAAGCCAAAGAAGTTGAAAACTTTGAAAAAAAATTTAGAAGAATGTATAACTAGAATAACCAATACAGAGAAGTGCTTAAAGGAGCTGATGGAGCTGAAAAACCAAGGCTCGAGAACTACGTGAAGAATGCAGAAGCCTCAGGAGCCGATGCGATCAACTGGAAGAAAGGGTATCAGCAATGGAAGATGAAAGGAATGAAATGAAGTGAGAAGGGAAGTTTAGAGAAAAAAGAATAAAAAGAAATGAGCAAAGCCTCCAAGAAATATGGGACTATGTGAAAAGACCAAATCTACGTCTGATTGGTGTATCTGAAAGTGACAGGGAGAATGGAACCAAGTTGGAAAACACTCTGCAGGATATTATCCAGGAGAACTTCCCCAATCTAGCAAGGCAGGCCAACGTTCAGATTCAGGAAATACAGAGAACGCCACAAAGATACTCCTTGAGAAGAGCAACTCCAGGACATACAATTGGCAGATTCACCAAAGTTGAAATGAAGGAAAAAATGTTAAGGGCAGCCAGAGAGACAGGTTGGGTTACCCTCAAAGGGAAGCCTGTAAGACTAACAGCGGATCTCTCGGCAGAAACCCTACAAGCCAGAAGAGAGTGGGGGCCAATATTCAACATTCTTAAAGGAAAGAATTTTCAACACAGAATTTCATATCCAGCCAAACTAAGCTTCATAAGTGAAGGAGAAATAAAATACTTTACAGACAAGCAAATGCTGAGAGATTTTGTCACCACCAGGCCTGCCCTAAAAGAACTCCTGAAGGAAGCACTAAACATGGAAAGGAACAACCGGTACCAGCCACTGAAAAAATCATGCCAAAATGTAAAGACCATCGAGACTAGGAAGAAACTGCAACAACTAACGAGCAAAATAACCAGCTAACATCATAATGACAGGATCAAATTCACACATAACAATATTACCTTTAAATGTAAATGGACTAAATGCTCCAATTAAAAGACACAGACTGGCAAATTGGATAAAGAGTCAAGACCCATCAGTGTGCTGTATTCAGGAAACCCATCTCATGTGCAGAGACACACAAAGGCTCAAAATAGAAGGATGGAGGAAGATCTACCAAGCAAATGGAAAACAAAAAAAGGCAGGGGTTGCAATCCTAGTCTCTGACAAAACAGACTTTAAACCAACAAAGATCAAAAGAGACAAAAAAGGCAATACATAATGGTAAAGGGATCAATTCAACAAGAAGAGCTAACTATCCTAAATATATATGCACCCAATATAGGAGCACCCAGATTCATAAAGCAAGTCCTGAGTGACCTACAAAGAGACTTAGACTCCCACACATTAATAATGGGAGACTTTAACACCCCACTGTCAACATGAGACTGATCAACAAAACAGAAAGTCAACAAGGATACCCAGGAATTGAACTCAGCTCTGCACCAAGCAGACCTAATAGACATCTACAGAACTCTCCACCCCAAATCAACAGAATATACATTTTTTTCAGCACCACACCATACCTATTCCAAAATTGACCACATACTTGGAAGTAAAGCTCTCCTCAGCAAATGTAAAAGAACAGAGATTATAACAAACTGTCTCTCAGACCACAGTGCAATCAAACTAGAACTCAGGGTTAAGAATCTCACTCAAAACTGCTCAACTACATGGAAACTGAGCAACCTGCTCCTGAATGACTACTGGGTACATAACGAAATGAAGGCAGAAATAAATATGTTCTTTGAAACCAACGAGAACAAAGACACAACACACCAGAATCTCTGGGACGCATTCAAAGCAGTGTGTAGAGGGAAATTTATAGCACTAAATGCCCACAAGAGAAAGCAGGAAAGATCCAAAATTGACACCCTAACATCACAATTAAAAGAACTAGAAAAGCAAGAGCAGACACATTCAAAAGCTAGCAGAAGGCAAGAAATAACTAAAATCAGAGCAGAACTGAAAGAAATAGAACACAAAAACCCTTCAAAAAATTAATGAATCCAGGAGCTGGTTTTTTGAAAGGATCAACAAAATTGATAGACCGCTAGCAAGACTAATAAAGAAAAAAAGAGAGAATCAAATAGACACAATAAAAAATGATAAAGGGGATATCACCACCGATCCCACAGAAATACAAACTACCATCAGAGAATACTACAAACACCTCTATGCAAATAAACTAGAAAATCTAGAAGAAATGGATAAATTCCTTGACACATACACTCTCCCAAGACTAAACCAGGAAGAAGTTGAATCTCTGAATAGACCAATAACAGGAGCTGAAATTGTGGCAATAATCAATAGTTTACCAACCAAAAAGAGTCCAGGACCAGATGGATTCACAGCTGAATTCTACCAGAGGTACAAGGAGGAACTGGTACCATTCCTTCTGAAACTATTCCAATCAATAGAAAAAGAGGCAATCCTCCCTAACTCATTTTATGAGGCCAGCATCATTCTGATACCAAAGCTGGGCAGAGACACAACCAAAAAAGAGAATTTTAGACCAATATCCTTGATGAACATTGATGCAAAAATCCTCAATAAAATACTGGCAAACTGAATCCAGCAGCACATCCAAAAGCTTATCCACCATGATCAAGTGGGCTTCATCCCTGGGATGCAAGGCTGGTTCAATATATGCAAATCAATAAATGTAATCCAGCATATAAACAGAGCCAAAGACAAAAACCACATGATGATCTCAATAGATGCAGAAAAAGCCTGTGACAAAATTCAACAACCTTCATGCTAAAAACTCTCAATAAATTAGGTATTGGTGGGACGTATTTCAAAATAATAAGAGCTATCTATGACAAATCCACAGCCAATATCATACTGAATACGCAAAAACTGGAAGCATTCCCTTTGAAAACTGGCACAAGACAGGGATGCCCTCTCTCACCACTCCTATTCAACATAGTGTTGGAAGTTCTGGCCAGGGCAATTAGGCAGGAGAAGGAAATAAAGTGTATTCAGTTAGGAAAAGAAGAAGTCAAATTGTCCCTGTTTGCAGATGACATGATTGTATATCTAGAAAACCCCATTGTCTCAACCCAAAATCTCCTTAAGCTGATAAGCAACTTCAGCAAAGTCTCAGGATACAAAATCAATGTACAAAAATCACAAGCATTCTTATACACCAACAACAGACAAACAGAGAGCCAAATCATGAGTGAGCTCCCATTCACAATTGCTTCAGAGAGAATAAAATACCTAGGAATCCAACTTACAAGGGATGTGAAGGACCTCTTCAAGGAGAACTACAAACCACTGCTCAAGGAAATAAAAGAGGATACAAACAAATGGAAGAACATTCATGCTCATGGGTAGGAAGAATCGATATCGTGAAAATGGCCATACTGCCCAAGGTAATTTACAGATTCAATGCCATCCTCAAGCTACCAATGACTTTCTTCACAGAATTTGAAAAAACTACTTTAAAGTTCATATGGAACCAAAAAAGAGCCTGCATTGCCAAGTCAATCCTAAGCCAAAAGAACAAAGATGGAGGCATCACACTACCTGACTTCAAACTGGAACAGAACAGAGCCCTCAGAAATAATGCCACATATCTACAACTATCTGATCTTTGACAAGCCTGAGAAAAACAAGCAATGGGGAAAGGATTCCCTATTTAATAAATGGTGCTGGGAAAACTGGCTAGCCATATGTAGAAAGCTGAAACTGGATCCCTTCCTTACACCTTATACAAAAATCAACTCAAGATGGATTAAAGACTTAAACATTAGACCTAAAACCATAAAAACCCTAGAAGAAAACCTAGGCATTACCATTCAGGACATAGGCATGGGCAAGGACTTCATGACTAAAACACCAAAAGCAATGGCAACAAAAGACAAAATTGACAAATGGGATCTAATTAAACTAAAGAGCTTCTGCACAGCAAAAGAAAATACCATCAGTGAACAGGCAACCTACAAAATGGGAGAAAATTTTCACAACCTACTCATCTGACAAAGGGCTAATATCCAGAATCTACAATGAACTCAAACAAATTTACAAGAAAAAAACAAACAACACCATCAAAAAGTGGGCAAAGGACATGAACAGACACTTCTCAAAAGAAGACATTTATGCAGCCAAAAAACACATGAAAAAATGGTCATCATCACTGGCCATCAGAGAATCCAAATCAAAACCACAATGAGATACCATCTCACACCAGTTAGAATGGTGATCATTAAAAAGTCAGGAAACAACAGGTGCTGGAGAGGATGTGGAGAAATAGGAACACTTTTACATTGTTGGTGGGACTGTAAACTAGTTCAACCATTGTGGAAGTCAGTGTGGCGATTCCTCAGGGATCTAGAACTAGAAATACCATTTGACCCAGCCATCCCATTACTGGGTATATACCCAAAGGACTGTAAATCATGCTGCTATAAAGACACATGCACACATATGTTTATTGCGGCACTATTCACAATAGCAAAGACTTGGAACCAATCCAAATGTCCAACAATGATAGACTGGATTAAGAAAATGTGGCATATATACACCATGGAATACTATGCAGCCATAAAAAATGATGAGTTCATGTCCTTCATAGGGACATGGATGAAATTGGAAATCATCATTCTCAGTAAACTATTGCAAGAACAAAAAACCAAACACCACATATTCTCACTCATAGGTGGGAATTGAACAATGAGATCACATGGACACAGGGAGGGGAATATCACACTCTTGGGACTGTGGTGGGGTGGGGGTAGTGGGGAGGGATAGCATCGGGAGATATACCTAATGCTAGATGATGAGTTAGTGGGTGCAGCGCACCAGCATGGCACATGTATACATATGTAACTAACCTGCACAATGTGCACATGTACCCTAAAACTTAAAGTATAATAAAATAAATAAATAAATAAATAAATTTTCCATAAAAAAAAAAGTTTAAGTTGAATGGGCCTGCAGATTCTCACCTGAAGTGGATTTTTAGGAATTTGAATTTGAAACAGTGCAAAAGTTCATTTCACACTACCTGTTGAATGACTGTGGATTAGAGGAAACCTAGTTTTTCTTGGTTAGTGTATTGAACCAGCTATTTTTGAGGTATTTGTAGCTCAAAAAATTTTTTTAGCTGAATCCACAAAGCTTTAATTATTCCATCTATTCCTAGGGTGGTGGTATCTTATGTCTATTATGGATTTTGATGTTTTTCATATAGGATTTAATTAGGCAACAGTGTGTAGAAGATTTGCTTCCTTTCCTTCTGCGCAAGGGAAGTTATATAACAGAAAAATTATTTTGTACAAGAACAAATACTTTCTCATTTGTAGCATGGTAAGAAGTGTGGTTTCTAAATATCCAGATGGAGAATCAGGAATGGAGAATGGCACTTTGAATTTTCCAGATCATTTGGAACTGAAGCCTAATAGACCAGAAAGAGAAATTTTCATCATGATATGCCTATGTTAATCTGATTCCTATTCAGGCCAGACCTAAAAGGGTTTTTATTGTATGTTGTCTGCCAGGAATAGCTATTAAACAGAGGTGGCAAAGTATAATACCAATTATACTATAAATCTAGTATAAATTCCAATTTTGGTATTCCTTATGTAATTAGATATTTGAGGCTATTTTATTAGTGAAAGAAATGCCTGAAAATGCAGGTGCTTGATTTGTAATTGCAAATGAATAAATAAACGTTTCAGTAAGAAGAGCTGAGACAGTCTTGAAGCAGTCTAATTCATCCGTGAAATGTTTTTCTTGTTATGATTCCTTAGATAGATTTCCTCTATTATTTTTTAACTATAAGGATGAAAAAATTTTAAATATTTTTTAAAACCCAAACAGATAGATTTAATTTAAATTACTTGTATTGCAGGTGATGAACTGTGCAAACTGTGAGAAGGAAGTACCAAAGGAGCCTTTGTTCAAGGCTGAAAACAACTTAGAGAGTGATTAAGGGCACTTGCTTCATATAATTTCCTCTTTGTGTCTCAATTCTTCAAGGAAAGAAAGGCTATTGGTCTGCTGGCTCAGTGTCCTTTTTATCCATAAAATAAGAAACATTTCTTTTTAGCCATATTTGTTTGACAACTACACTCAAATGGTGTTGCTTAATTGTCACTGGCAATGATAAATGAATGAATCCTGCCTCAGACCATTTGTCACAATTTCTATATGTATATGTTGCATCTCTCTAAATTGACTTTCAAAGATAGAAGCTACATTTTAGCATAATGTTCTCCAGAAATTGTAGTATATGAGGTGATGGGTATGTTAATTAGCTTGATTTAATCGTTTCACATTGTAAGCATTGTCATAACATCATATTGTACTCCATAAATATATGCAATTAATATTTGTTAATTACAATAAAGTTTTAAAAATAAGCTACATCTTCATCACTTTTGGCCTCTCTTGTATATTTAGCATGCTACTGAGCCAAGAGCAGGTACTCAGAAATGATCAAGAAAGAAAGAATTCCAACAGAGTTAAGAAATTCTAGTGGTCTCTCTCATTCTCTAAGATATACTTAGATCACAATACCTTGAGAAGAGATCTGTAGAATATGGTGAAAATTATGAGGATTTTAGGTTAAGACTGTGGGAAGCATCAGCAAAAGCAGGATAGCAACATTGAGTAGTTATTAGAGGAGATGGAAAATAATGAGTAAGACAGTCAAAGTAGGGTTTAGGAAAAGGGCAGTTTAGGATCCAAGGAAGAGGAGCTTCAGAAAGAAGAGAATTGTCAGTTATGTCAATGTCCCAGAGAGGTCAAGTTAAGGAAGGGAGTCTCAAAATAGATCCTGAAATTAGCTAAAAAGGTCACTTTTGACCTCAGAGAAAGCTTTTTCAATAGAAGAGCTAACAGTAATGAGGTTAACAGTAGTGAACTAAAAATTGAGGGAGAATGGGCATGATGAAACATGAGAAAAGACATTCTTTCTGGAAGTTTTAAGTATTACAAGGAACAATTGGTGTTACTGGAGTTCACAAGAGGAAAAAAGCAGGGAAACGTCATGGAGAAGCTGTGAAGAGGGGAAGGGAAATTCATGACTCATTGGGAAAAGAGCATAAATAATAGTTTAAAATGGCACATATGGGTAGAATAGGAAAGAGAAACAGGAGAAAGACACTGGAAGATCATGGTGACAGAAGCAATACAACAGGTTAATTTGTTGAGTGTAGGGAGGTTGGGAGGTAGATTATTTAGAAATGTCAAGTTTGAGTGATTAGGAATACAAACAACAGTGCCACGAAAAGAAATGGGGCACTTTAAAGAAAAGTACATTTTGCAGGAGGCAAGTAATGAGATTAATATAAAATCTATTGAATATGAGGTGCAAATGGAGCCTCTTGTTGTGGAAGTGGAGATGGCAATGGGAACTTTAGACTAAGGCAGTTATTTCATACCATCCGTTTATTGTATCCTAGTGCTTAATTTCCTGGAATTTGAAGCACACAGTGTCTTTAATTCACATTGTTGCAACATTCTTATTGCTACTCTTTATCAACTGATATCAAAGCACCTTTTCCAATCTACATCACTAATAGCCTTTATTGATAGTTCGTCTAATAATTTTCTACCACACAAAAGTACATTTCTGTTGTCATATCATATATGACAGAGCCTAGACCACAAGTACCTGATTAAACATTATATCCCCTGACTACAAGACCCTCACTAGCTGCTTTCACTGGTGAAATCCTACTTACCCTTTGCATTAGTTTTCTTTTGCTGCTGTAACTAATTACCACAGCTAGTGGCTTCACACAACACAACTTTATCTTATAGCTCTGGAGGTCAGAAGTCCAAAATGGTCTCACTGGGCTGAAATCAAGGTACCAGCCAATACTAGGATTGTGTTCCTTTCTGGAAGAGAGAATTTGTTTCTTTGACATTTGCAAGTTCAAGAGGGTTCCCGCATTTCTTGACTCTTGGCTTCATTCATGTTTAAATTTAGCAATACAAGTTTCTCATATCACATCAGTCTGATACTGCCCTTCTGCCTCCTTCCCCAACTTTTAAGGACCTTTGTGACTACATAAATCACACTCAGATAATCCAAGATAATCTCCCGATCTCAGGGTTGGCTCATTAGCAGCCTTAATTTCATCTTCAACCTTAAATCTCTTTTCCCATAATAATACATATTTCTAGGTTCTGGGAATTAGGGTGCGGGCATTTTGGGGAGATCATTATTCTTAAGGATCACATTTAGGTGTCACCCCAAGCACATGATAACTCCCCAAGATAAAGTGAATCATGTTCTTCTCAGCTTTATTCCACACATAATGGCTATCTCTTTTTTTTTTTTTTTTATTTGAAACAGTCTCACTCTATCACCCAGGCTGGAGTGCAGTGGCATGATCTCGGTTCACTGCAGCCTCCTCCTCCTGGACTCAATCAATTCTCCTGCCTCAGCCTTCCAAGTAGCTGGGACTACAGGCACACACCACCATGCTGGGGTAACTTTTGCATTTTTAGTAAAGATGGGGTTTTACCATTTTGGTCAGGCTGGTCTCGAACTCCTGACCTCAGGTGATCCCCCCCCTTGACCTCCCAAAGTGTTGGGATTACAGCCGTGAGCCACTGCGCCTGGCCAATGGCTACCTCTTATTCCATCTCTTAGCAAATTGTGCTGTGATTGTTTGTGTCACCAACTGACACCTTCATTCAGGGGAGCAAGGCCTTTGTTTTTCTTATTTATCTCTGTGTCTTCATTCCTCATCTACTTGCCTGGATTTCCATCAAAGTGTGTAGAAAACAGCAAGCTCTTAATAAAAAAACTGTTGAGTTAACTGAGTGGAGGAAACAGAATATTGGTAGGGTTCTATGAGTTGGGTAAATTGTTTGCGAAGTGGAAGTGAATTTCAGGGCCATTTGGTGATAGGATAGGAATATATGAATGGAAGTCAGATAAATCTTTATCTTTGGAGACAAGGCTGGGAAATCACACTCAATGAAATGGGCACAAGAAATTAACACCAGGCAATGACTGGAATTTGTGTAATTTTATCTCATACTGTATTGTAATTTAGGAATTGCTTATTTATGAAATTTTACTTCGTTAGGAAGAAAGCCTAAAGTGAAAGTAAGGCTGAATGTACTAACATATCGCAAAGAGGTACCATAATGATATGAAGTTGGGAAACCAATAAGTACATTTAGTTTGTGTGTTTTTAAGTATAGGTAACTAACACAAACAAGTAGATAAAAGAACCATCCCTGTTTATTCATCACTCCCAAGGGATATTGGTGTTTTGATTTAGATGATAAGGATAGTTCTGTTTCCTTCATAGTCTGAGCTGTCCCTCGGGTGGAGAAGGTCAATAGGTTGGGTTGTATAAGTATGACACATATTTCCTTCAAGCAACAATCAATTTCCTTTTTTCGATTTTGTGCTTCCTACACGCCCTCTGATAAATAGTCTGGTCTCCCGGGGGAACCACTCACCAGGAAGGGAGTGCCCTGTTCAGATCTGACCAGTCCTGTTCCCAGCCCTGGTAGTGGTTGGACCACTGAAAATTAAGAAATCTGTGTCCTAGTTAATAGCTGTCTTCATGCGTGTTATTAGAATGAATCAATTTTCCAGAGGCTACTGGGCAGTCTAAGAAATAGAATGTACCTAAAAACATATTGTCCAAGACCAGCCCCTTGCTCATATGAGTCCTGTCTGTACTCAGGTATCTGTCTGTGAGTGCTACTGTGACAGTTAATTTTTTGACTAATATAGTTATACCAGCTAGCTGATGGTGTGATTTCATGTGGCAGGCAATAGATAGCCATTGTACCTTCTTAAATCATTAGGGAAGTAAGATGGTGAAAGTGGAGCTTCAGAGGGATTTAATCTGACCTTGCTGTGTAGAAAGGATTAAAGGGCTACAAAAGACTGGGTAGTCAGTAAGGAGACTGTGAAAATATTTCCTGAAGAAGAGGCCCTGGAAGAGAGGGATGATGTTTAGACATTAGGAAGGAAGAAACTGACCACTACCATGGATGTGGGGTATGAAGAAGCAGTATCAGCCTAAGATGACTCTTTGATTTTGATCGTGGACACCAGCGTGTGGCTAATATGACAGAATAATTAATCAGAAACTTAATAAAGGTTTTGGTGGCCCCTAAATTAAAGGTATAAAATAATTTCAAATATAATTGTTTTTTGAAAAAAAGAATGTCAGGTAAATTTTTTTTTCCAAAAGATTTATTAGCAACAACTCATATCAAGGATTAATATCCAAACTTTTGAACTATGATTATCAGTTTTGCTAAGCTCTCATTTGCTTTTTAAAAAATTAATTCATATTAGGTGAAAAATTATTTCAGGGAGCAACTGCAAAGTTCAATATAGTCTCTGACATACAATGCTTAGTAGGAAACATGTTACTCATAACATTTTCTACTAAGAAAATAATAATGGCATTTTTAAAAATTCAATTGCCTATTGTGAAAGAACACTAAATGATGGATATGTACCAAGTCTCTTTCTAAGTTATTCTCATTGTCTATAATTATGCAAGAAATCTTTTGTAAAACCATGAGGAATTCTAACCAACACCTAAGAAGCTCGTGCTGTAGATGAAATCTCATCAAGTTTTTAGAGCCCTTGATGACGCCAACCCAGGTAGCATCTTTAGGAGACTTGTATTTCATTTACAATCAAAATCACATTAAATTGTGTATAAACACTCTTTGGCTGGACTCCACATCCAATATTCTTTTCGGAGTCATATGAACACAAAAGTAAAGCTAAAATAAATAAATATAATTCATAAAGAACAAGAGCCTCATTGTCTGGCTTGGCAAATTTACCTGAAGCTGTTCTCTTTCTCTTTCACATACACACTCTTTTTTTAAAAATCCTTAATTGAAAAATTGAGCCTCCGGCAGCCAAAACATACACTGCAAAGCTAAAGACGTTTGGGCATTGGCATTTCCAAGAACCTGGCACTTGTGACTGCTGTAGCTAGTTTTCACACTGTGAGGCTGCTTTTGATTTATTGCTGTCATAAAATGAGACTAGGTGTAGTGTTATGATGATTTGCGATTTGTTCCTAACTCAAAGGGCTCTGGTGGCCTCTTAAACTTATTAGAACAACTTCTATTAGGAAAATGGAACTAACATGACAGGATTCATTCCTTCAGGTCACACAGAAATTGTGGGGGGTTTGCCTCCTACGTGTGGGGTTTGAGCAAAGGGGGAGAATGGAGAGACAGAGGGAAGCAATGGGAAGCAAGAAGAAGAACGTGGCCCCCTTGATGCCCTTACTCTAAAGCATGCATTTTAGGGTTGTTGAGGTTCAGCAGCAGGTATTTAGGCCTTTCTGTGTGCAATTAAAGATATTTCTAAAAGATCATTTAAATCCTCATTTTATTTGCTCCTCCTTATATTTTTCACTCCCCTAGGAGGGTTTCAATGGGATGAGTTTCCTGCCAACACTTGACAACAATATCCGTGCTGGCTCATGGCAGTTTGATTGGACATCAGGGAGAAAAATGCTCAAACAGGCCGCCCAAGACCTCAGCATGAGTGAGTAATTGTAAAAGGCTCCCCACCACGTGTGTTAATACTTAGAAATACAGAAATAAATGTCAACACTTTTCCTCTCCCCAGAGCGCTCACATCTGAGCATGGAGGCTGAGGGTAACACCATGCCAGCCCAGAGTTCAGAAAAGAAAGTCTATGTTATCTGTTTTAAATCACTTGTCAAAAATGAGTTTTTCTTGAGCTCTCTTCTTAGGGGAGGAAAAATATAGAAGAGCCTTTGGCATTAGCCACTTGCCTTGGCATTGAGTAGCAGCCATAAACACTGAGAATGGGCTCCCCATACCAGAATGGCTAACACATCCATCCATCATCACTCAAAAACAAAGCATTTATAGGCAGAAGATTGGGTGGGTATTATTATTCTGCTGTTTTAATCTGCAGCAAGCCTCAAGAATTCTCTAAACCTCAATTTTCTCACAGATAAAAGGCAATGTAATCTTTTGTCCATCTAACAGGTTTGCCATAAGGAACAGTGATGCTGGTCCTTTGTGTGTGTGTGTGTGTGTGTGTGTGTATGTTTTCGTGGTGGAGAGGAACTTCTGCAGTGTCAAAGTGGCATGGCTGTAGCAAAGTTGGAAAAGAATCCTGTACCCACTGAAGAGCTAAATCAATACCATTCGTAAAATCTAGCCACTGCTAGAATCTTAACTATCACTGGAGAGACAAAAGAATTAAGTCCCTTGGCAACATCGTGAACAAGGAATTGCTTAGGGTCTTACACAACACAGCTTCTGCAAAAGAGAAGTTAAATTGCGGGAAACAGAGATATGCCATGTTTCTACTTTAATTCCCAAAGTTTTTCCACCAGTTAGTGTGCCAAAAGAAAGGATAGCACTGTTGGCAAACCCTAATGATAATCTTAGCTTGTCTGACCTCTGTCTGTGCAGCTTGTTGGTGATTCTGCATGACAGGCTGTGCAAAGCTCTCTGGCAAGGTTTGGTCAATTTTGATCAACCCCCCCCCACACACCCCCGGAAATAAATTGTCTTACCTCAATTTGGTTTAATGGAAATAGCTCTTTATCAGGCACCAGAATAACCCAGTTCTAGTCTAGCCATTAACTCTTAGCAAATCATTTACCCTCTTAGCCTTAGTTTTCTAGTCTATAAGGTGTGTGTGTGTGTGTGTGTGTCTCTGTGTGTGTGTGTTGGGGATGAGGTGATAGGTGAGTGGGTAAACTAAGTGTTTAGGTTCCTTCTCAACTCAGACATTTCTGATGATGATGTCCTAATGCAGGGATGGTATAACAAAATAGATACAACATGCATAGTCTGGCAGATGAGGAATATTTTAAATAGCTACCAATCATTTAGCATTTTGTATGTGCAATAAACTTTTCTTAGTAATTTGGATGCATTATCTCATTTCCTCTTCTCAACAACCTTAAGAAATAGGTGGTATCACTACACATGCTTTACAGATGAGGAAACTGAGGTATAGAGAAAGATTGATTTTTCCAAATAACGTATCTAGGAAGTAGGAGATGCAACATTTCAGCCTAGGTCCTTTGGCTCCAGCGTTCATGTGCTTAAGCTCCAAACTATAGTGGCTTTCTGCAACATATTTGTAAAAGAATTCTAAATCATCAATGGAATTAATTTCATGATTGATGTTTGCCTAAGTCTCAGAAGTGTGGTGTGCTGAGTGTCCACTCATGCTGAGTGTCCGCTGATCCTGGGGATAGTATTAATTCTCCAGCAGCATTCCTGAATTATCGAACCCAGAGGAATATTTACATTTTTGGTTACAATGGCTGGGTACCTTCACTTAGGCCTCCTACAAGGCTAGGACAGACTGGGGGCAAATGCAGCCATGCTTCTCATTGAAAAGACTGTGGCATGTAGCATTAGCCTCTCCTCATCTGAGATCAAGAACTTCAACATCTATTCTTCCACCGTTCACCTCCTTGCTTGCTATCTCCAGAATTTCATAAGTCTTTGGAGAGTAATGCAAAGCAATTCTTTTGCAGAAAAATAATGGCATCTTTTGCTTTAATGCAAGCAAACAGTGGGATTAAGATTAGATATTCTAAATGGTAGGAAGGAATTTGCAGTTGTAGAATTGTCTTCTCAGCAGTACAGCTTTGGCCCCTTGCATTTCCACATAACGTAGATTTACATATAGAGAAATAATATATATCTTGTCCATTCCCAGGTGGTTTATATATTTTCTTGGCTGGGTAGAAGGATACACTATGATGCCCAGAAATAAAATAGAATTCAAATCATGGTAGAGATTTAGCCTAAGTTTAGTATTGGATCAGTTGTCATTTTAAGGCACATGTAAATAAATGAGGATAAAATAAGTATATTTTAAACACATGACTTACAAACAAGCACAATTATTAACTAGCAAGAGCTACGATTGTATTAGGTATATAAAAGGTCAGTTTTCTCAGGAACTATCTTTAAGGCATAAAAAAGGACTAGTATAAACTAAATATGGCCTAACTTTAATGTGATGAACATCTATCTAGGTCATCAATTTGTTTCTCTCTCTCTTTTTTTTTTTTTTTTGTTTCCTAAAGTACCTGGTTCAGATCTCTTGTAACACTAACTATATTGTGCTGTTTATGTACATGTCTCTCCAATTAGATCCAATTTCTCAAAAGCAGAGGCTGTTTCTAATTATTGATATCCCCAGGGTCCAGCACAATGCCTAGCACGTTGTCAACAATTACTGAAAAAATGCTTAGGAACAAACTACACTCAAACCAGCATCATACGAAATGTATCACTGATACTCCAGAGCATCACTCTGTGGTTGGCTGTGGGTCAGCAGATCTAGGCTGAGCTCAGCAGGGAGGCTCTCCTTCAAGTGTTGGATCTAGTTATCTTGGCTCTTTGCTGTAGGCTGAGCCATGTTTGTTCCTGGGACCCAGGCTGAAGGTGCAGCAGCTGATTAGAAGAAAAAATTCCCATAGCGAAGGCAACAGCACAAAAGGCCAAGCCCAATCACACACACACGTCAAACATTTGCTTATGTCATGCTCACTAGTATTTTATTGGTGAAAGGAAGTCACATGATCAAGCTCGATATTAATAAGATAGGGAAATACACTCCATGCTTAGTGGAAGAAACTGCAAAGCCACATGGCAAAAAGTGTGAATATAGAGTAGAGTAAAAAGTTGGAAATAGTATTGCAGCCTACCACAATAGGTACTCAAAAAGGCTTATAGAATTAGTGAGTTCATATTTCTACCCTGTCTATTCATACCTTATTTGAGTTTCTAACTAATGACTACATCAAATGCTGTGGGGTTTTTTGCTCAGAATATTATTAGTGGTTGGTACATATTAAATAATTTGAAGTCTAGAAATTATCCCCATAGAATCTGCATCAGAAGGATTTACTAAGGTGAGGTTGGAAGTTCTGCAAATATCCTTTCTGGCAGTGTGTAGCATTTCTTTTCATGATCCAGACCTGAGCCAAGAAGGAAAAAAAAAAGAATAAAAAATGGAAAAGATTTATAGAAGTATCCACTAGGATTTGAGCTCATAAACATGCGGAGTCTGTTGTTTTCAGTTCTTTTATTTAAGGGCAATGGTTTGAACCAGTGGGTGTAACTCACCTATTTCCATCCTAGGCATACCTAATAGATTTTTCTTTTCAGGACAGTGAACATGATATGCAAAGCTAGAACTCTAAAGGCAAAGGCCTTCCAGGAAGTTGCTGCCCTGTGGGACCTTAGCCTTCTTTCCAGAACCACTGAATGACTTCTGCCATGTTTCTATGAAGCTGACACACCTGTTTTGAATAACAATTTGCCCATGCCTCTGGATTTCCAGGTGGTGATTTTTATTGCTTTCCAAAGCATGAAATTTGAACTTGAGTTTTCCCTGATGTCAGATTAGCAAAAGCACCTTAACAGTGAGCTTTTTAAATAAAGCAGCTATTTCTGGTGGTTACCTCATATTTTAAGAGCCCATTAGAACTATATAGAGAGTTTTCTAAAAAGCAAGGAGAAGAGTGTTAGGCATTTAAAGTTTCAACTGGTCATCTCTCTATTAAAATATTAGGTGTAGACTGGCTTACATACATTTTATGTTGCAAACCACATATCTGATGATAGAGTAATAAGCCTCATAGGCTGGAGATTGAGTTTTCTTGTCTACTTTTCAAAGAAACTCTGTATCTTTTATGTTGGAGGAGGGGTAGGAAGCAAAACAATTCTAGATGGCCCGGGTACCCCGCTGGTTGCTACAGTGTGAGGTCATTTTGCACTATAAGTCACAGAGCACAACATGATCCTTATAAACTCATAACCTGTTTTAGTGAACACCGGTAATTACAAACGAAACACCACACAGACTGAGATTTTTACATGGTACCCTATTTTACCAAAGATGAAATGTAAAGCAAAGAAAACTGTGCAACTTGCCATGCAAATTTGTTGCCTGGGGTATAATTATCTGATTAGTCCTTGCAAACCCTTGCTTGTATGTGCAAATTTGATTTAGAGGCCTCTCATAAGATGATAGCTAACTACTTTGTGTAAACACTGCCTTTACCATGCAGAGCCTACCGCTGAGACCATTTTGCAGGTCTAGTTATGGTTGTTCTACGTATGAAGCAATGGAGCTTGTGGGAATAGCAATGCAGCTATAAGCACAAAAATAACTTTTATTGCCAACTACTAGGCTAGAAAAGTATGCATATGATCCATTATTATAGTTCTAACCTGTCACAAAACCTTTCCTACAGAAAATCAAAAGCATTTCTGGCACTTCCTTAAAGCTTATCTTAAATCAGTAGATTTCTAAGATTTTATTTCTATCTCCACCAAGCAATAACACCAACTTAAAAAATGTGTTAGTAACGTGTTGTCAATTGGATAAGAGTGTAAAACATTATGGCCAGTGAGGCCCTAGCATTTGTTGAGTTCAACCATTTTATTTTTCAGCTGTCAAAACTAAAATTCAGAGATCCAAGGGCCTGTGCAGGGAACAGAGTACCCAGACTGAATGCCAGATCAGCTGCCCCTTCTCCAATCTCCTATTCACCAATCAGGGCTGCCTCTCACAGTAAAACCATAGTGCAATTTGTATTGAATTTTATAGGTCTGCAAACTGAAACTGAGAAACATGTGACGGATGCAACTGGAAACTGGGAGCAGGAATGTGGCCTCCCCTATTCTTCACTCAAACCATTACCTTCAAAGAATTTATTTTTGTCCTTTCCTTAAGCATTCAAAAAATAAAGAAAAAAAGAACACAAAGTATATATGAACATCTTTGCTGCACTCTAAAACTGTACTATCTATGAAACAGCCACCAGCCACCTGTGGCTATTTGGATTCAAATAAAATACAATTTTAAAAGTTGTTTTAAAACATCTTTCAGTTTCTAAATCCAGCTAGCCACATTTCATATGCCCAATAGCCACATGTGGCTAATGGTGACTGTATTGGCAGCACAGGAAATGGAATGTTTCTATCACCACTGAAGGTTCCGTTAGACGGTGCTGCTCTACCATCAGAAAATGAAATTTTGTGCTTTTTATTCTCTTAGACTATTGTTGGGAACATTTTTTCACAGTTACTGGTGGTCTGAAAAATCTGTCCCTGAGAAAGTCCTGGTTTGTGTATCTGTGTTACAATTGTAACACCATTTTCGTGTGACACGTATTCACATGTGCAGTAGTTTGGCGTTTCAGGCTTTTCATGTTCATATCAATACTTTTCTCTTATCAAAACAAACAAATACATTTCCATTGTGTCCAATTTCTAATGGGAATTTAGGTCCTATACTTTGTTGGAAACATAACTTCAGGCTACTGAACGAAAAAAAATTCATCACTTTCATTTTTCTTTTCTGCCAAAAAAATAATCAATATATCTAAATAGGAGGCATTTAATCAGTTGTTAATTTGAGTTTAATGTTTGTATTAAGGGTAAGATCATCAGAAACTAAATGTTTATGTCAACTGATGAAATAAATGATATGAAACCATAAGGACCAGTGAGATCATGTTGTCCTTAATATTGTATATTGTATGTATCAGAGATCACTGGATGGGTTTTATATTGACCCTTCTAGGTACACAAGTGGTTAAAAGTATTTGTGCTTCTGGAACTACTTATTTGTGCTTCTAGAACTGCCTGGTTGTTGCAAAGATTTACTCCATCTGACAACCTGAAATGTGTTTGATCTGTCAAGTTTTAGAAGAGAAAATAATTCCCTTGTGCTATGATCTACTAGAGTAAAAGTCTTTGTAAGGTAAGGAAAATTAAAACAGTGACAAAAATAACATGAGAACTGCCAGGACTCTGGAGCATAAGAAAAACATACAAATAATTAAATATAGTTATTTGGTGGAGGAAATGATGAAAAATTTCCCACTTGAAGGCAGTATGCATAGTGATTAAAAGGACAGGTTCCAAAGTCTATCCTACTTACTGCCTAGATTCCAAAAGTCTGTTCTACCATTTTCTAACTGTGTGACTTTGAGGAATTTGATTAACCTCCCTGAGGCAACTCTAGAAGAGCCCTTCTAAGAAAGATGCTGATGCAAATGGGCCATTTTTGTGAAATAATCCTGTTATGGGTCAAATTGTGTCCCTCCCCAAATTCATGTGTTAAGGCCCTAAATTACAATGGGACTGTATTTGGAGACAGGGCCTTTAGAGAGGTAACAAAAGTTAAACGAGGACATAAAAGTGGGGCCCTAATCAAATAGGACGGTTATCCTTCTAAGAAGAGAAAGAGGCCAGTGCGGTGGCTCACGCATGTAATCCCAGCATTTTCAAAGGCTGAGGCGGGTGGATCACAAGGTCAGGAGTTCGAGACCAGCCTGACCAACATGGTGAAACCTCATCTCTACGAAAGATACAAAAAATAGCCGGGAGTGGTGGCATATGCCTGTAGTCTCAGCTACTTGGGAGGCTGAGGCACGAGGATTGCTTGAACTCGGGAGGAGGCAGTTGCAGTGAGCCAAGATAGCGTCACTGCACTCCACCCTACCCTGGGAGATAGACCAAGACTCTGTCTCAAAAAAAAAAAAAAAAAAAAGAGAGAGAGATAGAAGAGAAAGAGACACTAGAGAGCTCTCTTTCTCTCTCTCTGCTCATCACAGACAAAAGAACTTGTGAAGATACAGGAGGAAGGCAGCTGCTTGCAAGCTGGGAAGAGAGGCCTTAACTGACACCTACAACCCTGATGGCATTTTGATCTTGGACTTCTAGCCTCCAGAACTGTGAGAGAATAAATTTTTTGTTGTTTAAGCAGCCCTGCCAGTGGTACATTAGTTTCCCCTTATCTGTGGTTTTGCTTTCCATGGTTTCAGGTCCCCATAGTCAACTGTGAAACTATTAAATGGAAAATTCCAGAAATAAATAACTCATAAATTTTAAGTTGTACACTATAGTATCCTGATGAAATCTCTTGCTGTCCCACTTAGTGTCCTGGGAGAGTCAAGCAGCCTTTTGTTGACCATATCCACACTTCATATGCCACATGCCCATGAGTCATCAGCATCATCTGCTCCTGACATCCAACCATCAACACTGTCCTGGCTCAATGAGTCAGGATCACCCTCAGCAGATGACGCTCCTTCTGACATAATGTCTGAAGGTCAATAGTAGCCCTAAACTATGCCACAATACCAGGTCATTCACCTCTCTTCATCTCATCACATAGGCACTTTATAATCTCACATTATCACAAGAAGGGTGAATACAGTACAATAAGATACGTTGAGAGAGAAAGAAAGAGTGAGAGAGACCGTATTCACTCACGTAACATTTACTTTGGTATATTGCAATAATTGGTCTATTTTATTGTTATTGTTAATCTTTTACTGTGCATAATTTATAAATTAAACCTTACTATAGGTATGTATGTATAAGAAAAAACATAATATATGTTAAGTTTAGTACTATCTGAGGTTTTGGGCATCCACTGGGGGTCTTGGAATGTATTCCCCTCAGATAAGGGGATGACTGTACCACAGTTTGTTTATTCATTCATCTATTCAAGGACATTCTGGTTGCTTTTAAGTTCTGGTCATTATGAGTGAAGCTGCTTTAAACACTCGTGTACAGATTTTGCGTGAAACTGTCGTATTTTCGGTACATTTGTGCTTTGGATCATCCTTCTGCCAGAAATGACTTTCCCTCTGTTATCCACTTGCTAAATCCATTTTCATAAACTGAATTCAATTTACTGTATTTTGTTGTGGTGGTCTGAGCAGACTAATACACATCACCAATCCAGTTTTCCATTGATGCAAGCCTCCTTGTGTTTCTGATCCCTGGTTTTCAACCCATGCTTTATTTTCCTTTTTCTCTGTAGTCCATCCATCCAGTTTACCATCTACGAAGCAGCTTCTCCTTCTTGTGGGTCTGGATCATGTGCTACATGTACAGTGCAGAGCTGCCCTACCAAATTTGAGACATCCAGTATTGTTTTCCTGCACAGTAACTGTTTGTCCACTGGAAGCAGCTGATCCTTTAAGATTTGTGTCTGATAGGATATCTTGAATAAATAGCTTTAGAAACTGTACTTGTTTCCTACATCTCAGACACCCCCAACCCCATGTCTTCAAGCACTGCTGCAGGGTAGTTCTGAGACAGCAGGGATTAGCCTCTATAACCTATCTTTCCCTCTTTCATCCAAGACCCCGAGGACTAGCAGGAACTTCCCCTAATTAACACATATTCCCTTTGCCTGGTCCAAACAGGGGTGCACTAAATGTTAAGTGAGACAAAGATGCTCAAAATGCAGAAGTCAGATTATTCCTTGAAGAGCTATTTGTGTGCTGGCCATTCTGGGATTGGAAGTCATTTAAGACTCGATCTTTTCAATGAGTAACTTAAAATTTATTCTGGGAAGTATACAATTGAAAAGCATGCCGCAATAGTAAATATAAATTTCTAGATTCCATCGCTATTCACAGGTCAGATTCCAAAAACTGGCCTTGATGAAATTTCCACCAGCTTGCTAGGAAGGACAAACCCCACCCAACTGCACTTAAACTTCTCTACATGTTTATGGTTATGGAAGAATCACGTCCAGCCCAGGAGAAGGTCTGGTTCCCAGGAGATAAGCTGAGTTTATAATTTTAAGGAAGGGAGTGAATGTAGCTTGTCTTCCTGGCACCAGAGAGATGAAGGGCAAGGAACAAAGATATTCTCTTATTAATGTCAGCAGGGCTATACAAATCACCAGGGGCAAATGCTCTTAAACTGATGATGTCAGTTGTCATTTATTAAAGTTTTCATTCATGAAAATTTATAATGTATTAAAATAAATGGCTTTTCTTTGTTGGTAATTTGTGGATGGCCAGTATAGTTACATCCTTTGGAGGAGAAAGTCACTGAATTTGTTTCAAATTTCTGACTCCTGAGAGTGATTTCCAGGAACTGATTCTACTGGTTGGGTGAGGTGGCTCAGCAGCTACTCGAGGTGACTAAAATAGAAGGGACTCCTGATGTAAAGAGACAGCCTTGGAGGTACAGACAGAAGATGTGAAAGGAAGAGATACTGTGCATAGCAGGAATTAGGCAAAGCTTATCCATGATCTGGGCCCTGGCAGATAGCATTGTGCTTGATAAGTAAAGAGAATGTCACAAAAAATCAAGAGAAAACAGGAGAAAACTGATTGAAGAAGTACATGTTGCATAAAACCCCACATTACAAGGTCTAGGTTTTCCTATTATCTCACCAGAGCCAACTTTCTTATCAAGTTCGCATGTCCTGTTCCGTTCCAGACTCAGCCTGGGAACTCTCCTTTCCGCTCCTTCCCTCACCCCCTCCCTTCCACAGGAGGCGTCTTGGTCACACAGGAAGAATGGGAGAGAGGTGAGGGGAAAGAATGACGTCACCCTATGTGTGAAAATTTGCATGATTGCTGTAGTATTTTCTGTACTGTAATTTCCACAGCAATTTCCTTAATGGCAGAATAGAGTGGATCAATACCAGTCTCGCGTATGGGCTGTTCTTGGGTTAGATGGCCATAGTAGGTTCAATCAGCTGGGACTGAGCAGTTGATATTGAATAAGACCAGAATTAGTGAAAAGAGTAAAACACTGTCTTTTTGTGCAAAATTTAATGGCGTGCCAAAAAAATCAGTAATCAAGATAATATTTAATACAATAATTAAAATGCAAAATTAGTGAAAAAGAAGTCCTTGAGGAAGAAATAGTAAAATTTTACATAGAGACAGGATGGCATTGTTTGTGTGTTTTACGACCCTGTGTTTTTTGCACAATGGGGGTTTATGAACCATGTGTTTTGCACATGGTTCCTGGACCCTGTGGCTTTTGCCTCCCTCACCAGGTCCTCATGGGGTAGGTTTATGAGGTTTGACAATGAGGTGTGAACAGATTATGCAATGTAGAGCCCTACATGTAGTCACTTTTTTTAGTTGTAGAACTTTAATTATCTTTTCCTGCTTGGTTCAAAACATGGAAGGGTGTTCTGATAAGTATATACATAAGAGCACACACCTTTCCTTTTGCCTCAAGCTTCGATCTGGCTCAGGGTGGCACTGATACTGAGCAATCCATTCACCTGTTAAAGAGGGGAGTAAGGAAACTTTCTGCAGAAGGGGCGAAATGTGAGACAGGTTGTGGCAGGCATCTCCAGTACATTCCTCATATATTTAAAAGCAAGGGATATCCAAGAGGATAACATGACAGTGGCAGAGGTAGTCCTGGGATTCAGATGCTGAATTGAAGGTGAAATTTGGAGTAACAGAATGAGGGCCCCATGGTATGCCCACCCTACTACACTTAAAAAATTCCTCTTCTGGGCCAGGTGCAGTGGCTCATGCCTGGAATCCCATCACCTTGGGAGGCTGAGGCGGGTGAATCACGAGGTCATGAGTTTGAGACCAG
The DNA here is from genome assembly GCF_028858775.2 of Pan troglodytes. NCBI lineage: Eukaryota > Metazoa > Chordata > Mammalia > Primates > Hominidae > Pan > Pan troglodytes. Next base: position 66,759,484 of record NC_072408.2, on the reverse strand, counting down.
CCTTGGCCAACATGGTGAAACTCCTAAACATGGTGAAACTCTACTAAAAATGCAAAAAATTAGCTGGGTGTAGTGGCGGCCGCCTGTAATCCCAGCTACTTGGGAGGCTGAGGCAGGAGAATTGCTTGAACCCAGGAAGCTGGGATTGCAGTGAGCCGAGATCTCGCTACTGCACTCCAGCCCAGGCAACAGAGTGAGAATTCGTTTAAAAAAAATTTCCTCTTCTATTTTTCTTCTCTTGCTAAGATAGCAAAGGAGAAGATTGTGTTTCTTTTGTTGAGAATGTTACAAGACTAAAGGAGATTGTGAGTTGATGCTAGGAAGTAGAAAAACATCAAGAAATTTTAGAGAGAGCAAATGAATAATGGGGGAAAAGCCTGAAGAGGGAATTAGGACCAGACCGAACAATTTCAAATGCTGGTGAAAGGAGTCTGAATTTTAACTGTAACTTAGGACTTCTGATCTAACAGAGACATCTGGATGGTCAGTCCATTGTAGCAGAAAGATCATAGGATTTGGAATCTGATACCAGATTTGAATATAAGAACTAAAAACAAAATCCTAAGCACACCCCCAGCAACTGACTGAAGAGACCCCTCTTGGCCAAGGGGACCCCAGAGAATCCTTAAAAACTGAGTTCCAGCCCGTGACAGGACGGGAGGTTGGACATGCCTCATTATATCCCCTCCTTTTGTAGTTCAGACAAAACTGACCAGCATTAAAGTTAAAATAGAGATTATAAGACTGACAGAATGGACTCTTTGTGACAATAAAATACCAAATTATAAACAGGACCTAAGGCCACACCAGGCCTTAAGCTGAGCTACACATCCCTCCACGTAAAGAATAAACTATGTTCTAACTACCACAAGGTTTTTCTTTTTCCTCAGCAACTAAGCAAGCATTGACCTCAAGAAAAGCAGTATTAAAATAAGTGCAGCTCATCCACTGCTGGCTGCTGACTCACTGACTCCCCTGTTCCACAAGCCATTACTGCAGCTTTGATTGGACAAGAAACTAATTTCAATAACCTTGTCCAGATAAGAAGACCCCTAACCTTGGATGGGTTCTGGCTGGTTTACAGAGGCTGCGTACTTGAATGCCTTTGTGTCCTTGCCTCACCTTTTGACATATAGGGCCTAATTGTAATGCATTTAAATGTTAAATGTCCACCTCAAAGTGAACATGGGATGCATGTAACATGTGTGCTTGTTCAGTACACATGTCTCGGGTACTGAACCCTTCATGAATATTCATAGCTCTTCTTATAAGCTTGGAATATGTATACTTAGCCAACCCCTTCACCATAAATTTCTGTCTCACCTTTCCTCCTTCAAAGTGCCTGCCAATGGTCTCTGCCAGAGGCTACACTTCCCAGCCTGTCAGCATGGCCTCCCTGCAGGCTGTAATCCTTTATAAGGAATAAAGTCTCCTTTCTAAATGTACAAATTTGTGATTTTTTTTTGGTTGAAAAATATGGCAAAATATGTTTCATTTCCACATTTCAATTTTATCATCTATAAAGGGAATAAGTCACTGATTATTATATAAAATAAGTTCAATGCATGGCTTATAAACTTACTCAATAATTATAAGCTATTCTTATTAGTAAGCTCAATTAGTTCAGATTTAGTGATTGAATGTAAGTGACAAGAAGTAGCTAGGAATCAAAGATTACCTTGGTGTCTAATCTCAGTAAGATGTAGACAATAGTGTTTTCATGGATATCAACTCATACCAAGTTATTAGTTTTCTCTTCTACATAACAAATTTAGCCACTTAAACCAATACATAAACATTTGTTATCTCATAGTTTCTATGGGTCAAGAGTTTGGGCATGGTTTAGCAAGGTCCTCTCCTGAGGGTAACACAAGGCTGTAATGAAGGTATCAATCAGGCTGTGTTTTCTCAGGAGGCTCAACAGGCTCAAAGAATCTACTATGCTCAGCCAGGCTATTGACAGAATTCATTTTCTTGAGGCTATATAACTGAGGACTCACATTTTGTTGCAGTCCTGTCTGGAGTTCTTTGCTGTGTGGGTTTCTCCAATGTAACTGCTTAATTCATCAAGCCAGCAAGGAGTCTCTCTTGCTCCAGTCTGCTAAGTTGGAGTGTTATATAACATAATGTAATCATGGGAGTAACATCCCATCACCTTTGTCACTTTGGCATTTTCTTTTCTTTTCTTTTCTTTTCTTTCTTTCTTTCTCTTTCTTTCTTTCCTTCTTTCTTTCTTTCTTTTTCTTCTTTCTTTGCTTCTCCCTTCCTTCCTTTCTTTCTTTCTTTCTTTCTTTCTCTTTTCTTTCTTTTTTTTTTGAGCATTGACATGACGCTCCAAGGAAATGTTTATTGGAGGATTTTAGATTTCAGATCTTTGGATAAGGAATGCTGAATCAGTAAGTATAATGCAAATATTCCCAAATCCAAAATTATTTGAAATCTGAAACACTTCTGGTCTCATGAATTTTAAATAAGGGATACTGAACCCATGTAAACAATCACTGAAACTTCGGGGGCAGATACGATTTCTGGGGAAGAGAGGACACAGGAAGAAAGATACAAGAATAATGGTTGAACCTCAGCCAAGATCTCTGAAATGTGGGAAGAAGAGATGTGAGGCAAACTGCAGAGTGAAACATCACTTAGAAAATCATCATAAAAAAATGAATAAAGAGTGGCATTTAATGAGCCATGTGCATTTAATGAGCTACTCTTTATTAAATATTTTATTAATGTTAAAAAAAAAGCCTTCGTTGGAGACCCCAGCTTGCTTCTCAACCTCATGTGCCAGGATTATTTAAAGCACTTTACAGGTATTGGCTCACCTCATCCTCACAAAACCCTGTTAAGTAGGTACTAATATTATTTCCATTTTATAGAAGTAGAAGCTGAGGCAGAAGGTTTTTAAGTAGTTTATGCAAGGTTATGCAGCCAGGCTGATGATAGAATATGGCATTTGGCTGCTAGAGAAGACAGCTGGTAGAAGCAACTTCAGAAAGCCTGGACCTCATCCATGGTAATGACTGGCCTTGTCAGGATGGAAAAGTCACTGGATCCATTGATTAAGCGAGCACCTTTAAGAGCTGTGTCAACACAGTGATGGGTGTAGCATCCAAAGGCAGGACAAGAGAGTAGAGATTTCAACTTCTGTGGCTTAACCACTACACTCAGAAAAAGGGAAATAAAGATAAGCCTTCCTTGGAGATCCCAGCTTACTTTTCAACCTCATTTTATTCGTGATGCTTATATGATGTTTTAGTCCTTTTGTGTTGCCATAAAGGAATACATGAGTCTGGATAATTTATAAAGAAAAAAGGTTTATCTGGCTGAAGATTCCACAGGCTGTACAAGAAGCATGATGTCAGTATCTGCTTCAGGTGAGGGCCTCAGGCATCTTCCACTCATGGTAGAAAGCAGGGAAGAGCAGCTTCACATGGCAAGAGAGAGGAAAAGAGAGGGGGAGGGGGTGCTAGGCTCTTTAACAATCAATCATTGTGGAAGCTAATAGAGCAAGAACTCATTCATACTGTGAGGATGGCAACAAGCCATTCATGAGAGATCTGCCCCCATGACTCACATACCTCCCACTAGGCCCCACTTCCAACATCGAGGATCAAATTTCAACATGAGATTTGTAGAGGACAAATATACAAACTATATTATACTACATAATTAATGGTGATGATTTCCTTATTTCCATGCCTGTATTGATTATAATATTTAATATTTTATTACATATTATATCTCCAATTATTTTGTTATTTATACATTAGACAGAGTAACTGTGTAACAAAGTGGTTAAGAAGTTAGACTGACATTTCAAATTGTGGCTTTCAGCTTCGCTGTTTAGCTGCATGTTGATTAGCTAATTAAGCATTTTGCTGTTGTTCTGTTTCCTTATCTAACTGTGTAGATATAATATTTAATCACATTGTGTAGTTGTGAACATTAATTTAGTTAGCATATTAAAAATGCTTTAGAGAGACCCATAAATGCTAGCTTAGTGTCACCACTTCTTCCTAATTCCCTTATGAGCAACCCATGAAAAGTACCCACGTCTTCTATTATTTGGTAATAGTCTCTCTTTCTACTTTGATTAACTAGCACAATGGAAGGCATATGGTAGCTGCTGGAAAAGTGGATTAAGAAAAAGTCATATTGCCAGGAGGAATGTATGAGAATCACAGGTGATGTTAGAAGTGAAAAATCGAAATGAAAAGTTGAAAGAAAAAATAAGATTTGTTTTCAGAGTGAAAACAAAGATTAGATATGAAAACATCCTATAAATGTGCATTTGAATAAGACTGAGAAGCTGGAAATCAGTGTACTGAAGAGATATCTGCACTCCCATGTTTATTGCAGCACTATTCATAATAGCCAAGATTTGGAAGCAAACTAAGTGTCCATCAACAGATGAATGGATAAAGAAATTGCAGTACATAGACACAATGGATTACTATTCAGCCATAAAAAAGAAAAAAGAATGAAGGACATTATATTGAGTGAAATAAGCCTGACATGGAAAGACAAACATCACTTGTTCTCACTTATTTATGGGATCTAAAAATTAAAACAATTGAATTCATGGACATAGAGAGTAGAAGGGTAGTTATCAGTGGCTGGGAAGAGTAGTAGTGCAGTTGGGTGGGAAATGGGGATGGTTAATGGGTGCAAAAGTATAGTTAGATAGAATAGATAAAATCTAATAATTGATAGCACAACAGGGTGACTACAGTCAACAATAATTCATTGTACATTTTGGAATAACTAAAAAAGCATAATTGGATTGTTTGTAACATAAGAAAAGCATAAATGCTTGAGATGATGGATACTCCATTTACCCTGATGTGTTTATTTCACATTGCATGCCTGTATCAAAACATCTCACGTACCCCATAAATATATACTCCTACTATGTGGCCACAGAAATTAAAAATTTTACATTAAAAAAAAAAAAAGACTGAGAAACTGGGACATGTGAGCACAAAGCAGCATTTCCAGCTCTGACCTGACATTGTTTGTACAAAGCCATCCCAAGGGCATCAATGGGATGAATGTATGAAAAAGCTTTTTGTAAATTTCAAAGCCAGAAACACACATAATACAAGTACAGATTGAACATTCCTAATCCAAAACTCTGAAATCTGAAATGCTCCAGAATTAGAAACTTTTTGAGTGCTGAGATGAAGCTGAAAAGAAATGCTCATTGGAGCATTTCAGGTTTTGGAGTTTCAGATTAGTGATGATCAAATGGGAAGTATGGTGTAAATACTCCACGATTTGAAAAACAAACCTGAAATCCAAAACAATTCTGGTCCCGAGAATTTTGGATAAGGGACACTCAACTGTATTGGATTAATGAGATGACCTGTGAGTCTGAAAGTGAGTTACAATCAAGGCTTAGTTACTTTCCTAACTAAGTATCTGGATTATCTAAGCCTAGATCAGAAGCTTTTTCACCCACAAACCTGCTTGAGGGTTCCTTGTCTTGTGTTCTGGAGTGGCTACACAGGTAGGACCTCCCTTCTATTTTCTAGCTCCTGGCTTGTGCTTGGTGGAAGTAAACAAAACCATTTCAAGACAACATATTATGGTAGAACCTGGTCTGAGGAACTCTAGCTGGGATGGGTGGGTATCCTAGCACTACCTGGCCAGCTCAGGAGTCAGGTCTGGCTTGGGATGAGCCTTCTAAAGCCTGAGTTTAGAGTAGGTTCTTAGTTCAGAGTCACTGAACTAAGATGGAACTGGGGTCTTAAAATGCAAGCTCATCTCCACCTCCTTCACAGGATTAGGACTGGACCAGGAATTTATTCTTAAGTATTAGAGAGTCGGTTTCCTCTTCTCTAAATTTCATAGCTCCTGTTTGGAAACTGCTCAACTCCTGCTCTAATGAGAAAGATCCCCCCACCTCCCGCCACCTTTTATTATATTTAACTGCATAATTACATAATTACACAGGAATAGATTATGGTTGGGACTGTTAAAGGATGCTTGAGGCGGATGTCCCAAGGAACAGATCTTGTCCTGCTGTGGGTAGTATCCTGGCTGAATGGTCTGAGCTGAGGATTAACATGAGAAAGTCTGGAGTGCCTACTCCCTGAACTTGGGGCTAGTCACTTCCAGTAAGGGCACTGTCTCAGGTTCCCAACATTGACTATGGGGTGAATACCACTGGGAAGGAAAATTGTCTAGAAATGCCAATTGCTGCTTTTTTGTTATTCTTTTTACTCTAGTATTCTTTTTCACTGTATTTTGCTTAGCTTTTTTTAAAAGAGAAATTATTTTTATATTTAAAAATTGTTCTTTGGATAAAAGCTACTTGAGAAGGTTAATGTTTGTCTCCTTTCTCCTTCTCTACTCCTTCCTCATAGTTGTTCTGCCTTTCCTAACCACTAAATTTCCACCAACACATACCTTTATCCTCTATAAAGAGAACATTTTCAGGAAGAATATTTTCACCTCTAGAGGGATGAAAATTTTTCTGTAACTCTGAGCTGAGGCAAGTGCTAGTACATAGTATCAGGCTGTAATAGCACATAGTTCTTTGGTGAGGCATGCATATAAATTTATATTCAACATAAATATATGTAATATATTCAAATACAAGTATAATATCAGGTTATGATAGTATATATTCTTTGGGGAAGTGTGCACATAATTTTAGATGCGATAATGTATTCATTGAAATTAAAGAAAAACTTTACAACTGAATTCTTCCATATAGATATTTTGGAATTTCAAAAAGTATATAAATCACTTGCCTATTATTTTTGCTTACATTTGCAGGCACACTGAATGGCCAGTGAGATTTTACTAATTAAGCTGCTCCTCACAGGCTTATAGAAGTAACCAAATTTCAACTGAAGCATGCCACTTCTTGGGTTAATACATCAACAAGGATATTATTTCATTTTCTTGAATACTGAGAGTGAATTCTGCTTGGCTAAGAAGTCATAAATCAATAACAGTATAATCCATGCTAAAAGATATGGTCCCTGCTATCACTAATTTACAGACTAAGTGATAGCACATGTGGTGGTTCATTTTATGTGTCAACTTGACTGGGCCACAGATTATCCAGATATTTGATCAAATATCATTCTGGGTGTTTCTGTGTGGGTGTTTTGGATGAGATTAACATATAAATCAGTTGACTGAGTAAGGTAGTAAACCATGATATGGATGGGTCTCATCCAATCAGGCCTGAATAGAACAAAAGTCACACACAGACACACACACACACATGCATACACACATGTAGAAGAGAATTATCCTACCTGCCAGTCTTCAGAATTGAACTGGGACATTGTCTCTTCTTGGTTCTGCGGTGGCCTACCAGTCTTTGAACTCAAACTGGGACGTGAGCTCTTAATTGGTTCTATCTATAACAGCTTCCAGCCTTCAGACTTGAACTAGGACGTCAGCTCTTCAGATTTTGCACTGCCAGCCTCCATATTGTCTCATTTGCCATGAGCTGATTCCTTATAATAAATCTCTTTGTGTATATATATGTATATGCAATCTTTATCAATCTACATATATATATATATATATATATATATATATATATATATATATCTCCATTGGTTGGTTCTGTTTCTCTGGAGAACCCTGACTAATACAGATCACCATAGTTGACCTTTTTGCTATTTCTTGGAGTACTATGTCTAGTGTGTGTATACATGGTGGTGGTTGGGAATTTAGACAGAGCTCATATTACATATAAATATTTGTCTTCCTGGGATTTTTCCTTTTTGCTTAACGTTATATCATTTTTTTCTGTATCATATAGTTATTGGAAAACAATTTTGGAATTTTATATAACATTTCATAATATGGATATGCCATTTCCCTATTATTAAACTTCAGTTTATCTTACTTTTTTGCTAACACGCATAAAGTTGCAATGAACAATTTTGAATGTAAAATTTGCCTTTATTTCTGATTGTTTCCTTGTAGTAGATTCCTATAAAGGGAATTGCTAGGTCTTGTTCATGCTCTGGCCAGCAGAGCCTGAGAGTATCTTGGTCCCATGAGCTCTGGTACCTGAACAACACTTTTGATAGTGAGGATGATTAATTAAGGTACAGGGCAGTGGCTTAAACAAGTATACTTGCCTGTCCCTCACCACCATCAGAAACTCCTAGAACTGGGGCCCAAGTAGTTATATTTATAAAACTTTCAAAGGGGTTTTAATGGTCAGCCTTGCCTGAGAACTCCTTGAAAGCCTCCTACATACTTTTGACATCTAGGCAATAGGCATACTTGACTTAAACTTTTCTCCCAAGTGCAGCCAGCTAGAAAACCCATGCATTCCTCAGTGACCCAGCTCCAGAATGAGTTTTGTCTGTTTTCTTGTGCTTGCTTTTGCGTCACTCTTGAATGCCAATATGTTCATTATTCTCAACTCTCACTTTTGTATAATCATGCTGTTGGCGCTATTTTGATCCTTTTCCATCTGGCCCTATTGATATTCAATGAGAGAAAAGTGAACAACATCCAGCTATCTAGGCTCCTATGGGGTCTACCCTTCATCTCCCCTCCCTCTGCCTGCTCAGAGGTTGACTCTGTTTGCCTTGAAGAAAGGCTCTGAGTCAATACTCCCTTCTTTCACAACTGGTTTTCCTTTCTTCTTCTTTCCTGTGCCATAATTTTCTCTTCTATAATCATCTAACCATATAAGACTACTCCAGTTCCTCTTCTTGATCACTGTCCTACTTAAGAACCTCTGGACATTCTTTGTCACTCTTCTTAAAACCACTGATGGATAGTATCATTCTACAGTGCCTGGATGGGGATTGTGTCTTTTGTTAATTAACAATAAAGTCATTGATGATAACAATAGTTATTCTTTTCTCTCTTTTAGGAGTATTTTGTATTTCAGTGAAATATTACTGAGAGACAGATCTTAAACCTAAAGAAACAAATCTTCACAGATAGTATTTTGCAAATAATGTGGTTGTCTGGTAGGGACTTGGGGAGTTTTTTGCTAATGGTGACTCATGAAATGTCATCAAATAAATGAAAACATGTTTTGTTAACAAATGAGAGGGTCCTGAATTACAGACATGATAGTTTAAGTTTGTAACCATACTCTGGCATGTAAAATACCATGCATTCTGTGTGGAATGTAATTTAAAATTCAACCACCCATAACACCAATGCAAGATAGTAATAATAAGGAAAACTGAGGAAGTGCATAGGAACTCTGTCTACTTTCTGCTCCATTTTTCTGTAAACCTAAAACTGTCCTAAATGTAGTCTATTAATTAGAAAAGTTCAACAACTCTATGAGGTAGGAACTTTCATAGAATTCGCCCGTAGGTGAAGAACCAGAGACTTGAGCAAAGCTGGGTGGAAATTGTTAAAGACCAAACTCATGATCATCACCGATGCTGCTTCTCTTCCTCCCTTATGGAAGCTGAATCCCAAACAGGCCTATTTATGCTTTTCCTTCACATTTATCTTCAAGGACCCTGGAAAAATTTGTCCCTGAGTTGAGAGTGGGGGAAAAATGTTCATTGAAGAGTCAGCACATGAGCCTACACAGGATTTGTGCAAATTGAGAACACCCAGATTGCCTTATTTTATTCTTACCTCTGATGGTGAGAACACGACAATGCTGTAGTTTCTCACCACTCCAAGTTAGTTCCAAAACAACTGAAATCAAGTTACTTCACCTTTCATATGTAGAGATCTCCCTGTGCAAAGAATAAAGAAAACCATTCTTCTCAGAAGCCAAGGGTGTAATCCATGGGGATACGCCAGTATCTCTGCTGAAAGAGCCACCATTCCTGTTTATGATGGCAGAGGAGGCACAGAAAGATTCTGAGAGCCTGCAATACTTTTAGCAGGCATCTGGCATTTAAGGCAAGGCCATTTATCCAGAAAACTGCCTTCTCTTTCAGCTTGGTAACCATGGACACTAGCCAGAGTGATTTTGGCCCATACCCGTCCTTTCTGAATTCCTCTAAAGGGTGAGGGAAGGAAAGGAGAGATTTTTTTTTTTTCTTTTTGGTAAATTAAATTAAAATCAGTGAAAATATCTATTTCTGTAGGTTGAAAATCCTTGGATAGTTACAAAGCTCTGATTGTATGAATAGAAAGCCAACTGTTTGATAAATGTAAAAACAAACAAAGCAACAACATACACAAAATCTTTTTTTTTTTTTTTTTTTTTTTTTACTTTTTAAAATGGGCTAAGTTGAGACCTCATAGTTCTGAAGCCAGGGCACACAGATTTTAGCTTACCTTCTCTGGTCTGGCACCTTTCTTCTATTGGCAATAAGTTTGGCTTGTACAGTGAGATTTTGAAGAGAGGTCTGAGTTTGATTAACTGTGCCTTTATGAATAACATCCTCAGAGAATTCCAAGCCGTGTTTAGATTCTTGACGGCAGCCGCCATGGAGCACTGCTGTGTGGCTAAGCTGTTCCTTGCAACAGAAGATTCTGACAGATTATAACTCTCCCAACCTATAGCAATCATCACCTTTTTTGCAGGGCGATAGTCCTAAAATTTTCATTTGACTCACCCCTCGGCTGATTTGTCAGTTTACTAAGAAGTATCAAATCTATTTTAAGATGCAGTTCTCTCCCTGCTGAGAAGTGGCTTATCAGACATGGACTTGAGATATTCTCAGAGGATAAAGAGGTGGCTAATTAGAAGGTTAAGACCCATAGAAGAGAAGGGAGAAATTCCTTATGATTATTTTAAGCAGAGGCACGTCTTACTAGTTCAGTTGTGGAGCCTTCCCTCAGAGAGTTGCTGTCTGTGGACTATTCTGATCGGGAGAAATAGCCTTGCTAACACGCCTGGGGCACACCCATGGCGAATCCAGCTACTGAACGGACGGACTCTCTCAGTTGGTCTGTCTGCCAGTTGGTAGATGCAATTGAGTGGAAAATCAAATGGCAGTTCATGTTTTTTCCTTCTCAACAGAGACCACCAAAGGGGGGGAAAAGTCATAAATCTTTCCTGTGTTAATTGAGAACACTGGATGCCATTATTAAAGCATTTCCCTCAGGGTCACACTACTCATTTGAATCCCAGTCCAAGTTTGTTGAAATCATAATGGTAGTAGGCATTATTATGTCACAGGGTACCACATTACAGCATGATTGCTTTTCATTCCACATGGTTCACAAAGCAAAATAAAATTTGAATACTCAATAGTATGAGTTATAATTAGTATGTAAATCTATATTTTCATGATAAGAAAATATTCCAGTTGCAATATACTGCATTGATCATTCAATTTTCTCTTCACTGTGCTATTAAAGTTGCAAAAAATTCATACTATATTCTGATATGCTACCTCCATTCTGCAGAAGAGGCAAAAATCTCAGCACTATCATATGTCATATGTATGTGTGCCTTGGAGAATAAAAAGGCTATTTGCTGTGTTGACTTAAAAAAAATAAGACATTTCTCTAAGAGAATAATTTCTAGATGAACAGTCATCTTTATTGTAGTGGGAAAGTCCAGAATGACTAAGCAAAATTGCCAAGTCGATGAGTTTATTTGCACCTCCTCCTCAATCTTTTTTCTTTTTAGGAACTTCTCCCCCTCCTACCCTAGCTGCCAAAGATAATCCGCTAATGCCTGTGCCAGGACAATATCTCCAATCAGATTTTCCAGATGATACCTCCTGCTCTGGATCTTTCTTATTATCTACTCTCTTCTCACCTTCTTCACCAAACTCTATCATAGATTCCTTCAGGAACAGTGACCAAAGATAAATAAACAGAATTTCATTCAGTGCTATATGTCTCAACAGTGACAATGGAGAAAAACCTTCAGACTTCTATATGAAACTTATTTTCAACTCACAATTTTATGTTTAGCCAAACTAGCCGTCAAATGGAAGGCCATAATGAAAATCTTCTTCACAAAGGCAAGGCAAAGACTCCAAAGGTTTGTCCTCCATAGACCTTTTCTTAGAAAGTTACTAAGACATGTTTTCCAATAAAACAAGGAACGAAGTCAAGAAAAGCAGGACACGGTTTTCAGGAACTACTGGATTAAAAGCAGGAAAACAGTGGCATCTTTGTCCCAAATGCATTGATTTGAAGAAACCCTAGAAAATTGACATTGGAACAGATGGAGCCCTCTAGATAAGCCTTGGAAAATTTTGAGGTTCTGTTAGAGGAAAAAGACCTACGATAAAAACAGATGGCTTTCAACTTAACTGTAGGACCATTTTTTCTTTGAGTGGCATAGGAATTATGATATTGGATTATGATGTATATAGGACATGTAACAAAGAAATGCAAATATAACACACAATGCTCTCAGAGTTTAATAATTTGTATGTGGGCACATAGTAAAGATCGCTAATTGGTTTTTAACTTCTAGAATCAAATTATAAACCAAGCACAGAAAGTGATTATAATTCTAGAATGGAATATTAGTGTTTTCATCTTAGAAGAAGGGAGGAAACGTAGACGCAAGTATTGGAGTACTAGTATCTTCATTTTGCAAAATGGGAAGTTGAGGTACTCTTTGTGTTTGATAGAAGCGCTCTAGTATGTTGCTTTAAGTTGCAAAGTGACTAGTGGAGGATCTGAGGGCAGTAGTGTTACTAAACTAGGATTAAGTAGTACGTCAGTCAGAATTCTTAATTGTAAGCAACAGAGACCAACTCTGGCTCACTTAAGAAGAAAAAGTGAAGAACTTAGAGGACTGCAGAATCTTGGACTTTGCAGCCCAGGAGCAATTTGAATAATCACCCAGCAAAATTGGTCTAATAACGGAATTCCTCTCGTCGCGGGGTGCAAGGCAGGAGAGATTGTATTATAAACACAAGTGGCATGAAGACCGGGTGCTTCAATTAGCACTGCTGCTGCTGCTACCCAGAAACTCAATCTTACCACAAATGTGTTAATATCTGTTGATTCCAAGTCTGAGGTGGTATGTCTGATTTGTAGAGCCTAGCTCACATGCATGAACCCAGGTGCAAGGAAGCTTGAGAAAGTGAGTATCTGGTGTTTTCAGTTTCTCTAGCCAGAAGCTACCTCTACCTCTCACCTTATAAGATGGGAAAATTTCCCAAAATAGCAAAGGGTTCAAATGCTGGGTGGACAAAAAAGAAACAAAACAAAACAAAGCAAAACAAAACAAAACAAAACAGATGTTCACTGAAGGCTGGGAGGACAGAAAGTGAGAATTGGTTTAAGAGAGCTAAATTATCATCTACCATACTAGGAAATCAATTGAAAATCTCTCTAGTTGGTAAATTTTAAAAAGTGGTATCTGTATTATTTAGGTATATAGGGGTAACCCTTCAAAGAACTTAAAACAAATATTAAACATTAAAAGTGGTTATTTTAGAGGAAGTGAGACTTGTGGAAAGGTGTGGGAAATTAGGGAAAGTATTCACAAGAAATCTTTCCCTATACATGGAAATTTTGTTATCAGGTACATATATTATTTGGAAAGCAAGATGTTTTAATTCAAAAGAAAATTACAAGTCAACTGCTTCTGTGTGAAAAGAGAATGAGAAGAAAAGAATTTTGGAATTAAAATATCCTCCCAAAAGTTTAATTCTATGACTATTGCTTGTTTTATCACAAGTTTTTATCCCTGAGATCCTGAATTGCAAAAGATATAACTATAAAGGCATTTGTTGAGTGGATAAATGAGTGAAAGGAAATATTATTTTATGTCTAATAATAATATCAAGACTATGAAATTAATCATATATTTTGGGTCCTATTGGTGGGATTGTCTAGAAAGCTAGAGTTAAGAACTATCAAGTCATTCTCTTCTGTAACTCTTGTTCATAAAGACAAAATGCACTGCTTGTGGAATTCAAGCACTGACCAAACTTTGACCAATGTCTTCATCTGAAGAAGAAGAGTACTGAGGTTTTAATTGATAACAGAATGCAAATATCATCCAAATAAACACTTGGTAATAGTTGTTCACTGTTTACAGAGATAAAGTCAAGTTCAGTTTTTACTGCCTTAAACTATCTTAGAATGTATTTTGTCTATACTTTCCAAAAAAAAATCCTGCCCATAATTTTCCCAAAAATAAATAAATGTTTTAAGGTTAAAGATTTGAAACACATGTGAGCATTTATTAAGAAATAAATAAATATTTATTGAATCAATCCAATTCATAGAAAAGTAAATGAATGCAGGTATAGCATTTAAAAGGCAAGAAGTTAATGAAAAAAGAAATTAAGGGGGAGAATTAATAATGGGAAAAATATCTTGAAAATTCTAGAAGAAATTTGTGTCATTCCTGCAGTGTGTAAGAAATGCTAAATCTGGTGATAGGCTAGTGAGTTAATGCCAAGTTCTGGGGTTCAAATTGGAGGGGTAGAAGGCATCCCCCAGCACCCCCAAGACCCATCACCTAATCAAAGCAGATATGACTTCACCTTGAAGTCCCCTAAAACAAACAAAAAGATGCCATTGTGTTTTGAACAGATAAAAATCTGATCAAAACACACCCTAAAATTTGTGAAGAGAAGATTTGGAGAGCATGCTTTCATTAGGAAAACCAGGCCTGGGCAGTTAAATGTACGGATGGATTAAGAGTGAGGGGGTAAGGCTGGGCATGGTGGCTCATGCCTGTTATCCCAGCATGTTTGGAGGCTGAGGCAAGAGGATTGCTTGAGCCCAGGAGTTTGATACTAGCTTGGCAACATAGCAAGACGCCCTTTTCTGCAAAAAATTAAAAAATTAGCCAGGTGTGGTGGTGTGTGCCTATAGTCCTAGCTATTTGGGAGGCTGAGGTGGGAGGATCACTTGAGCTCAGGAATTGGAGGCTGCCGTGAGCTATGACTGCACCACTGCACTCAATCCTGGGTGACAGAGTGAAACCCGCCTATCTCTAAAAATTAAAAAAAAAAAAAAAGACTAAGGGGTGAAGGTGTTGGAAAATTCACATGCCCCAAGGGTGACACACACAAAAAAGAAGTTTCCAGGTAGCCTAACACATCCCGCTATCCATTAATTCTGCAACAATGTTGTGAAGAGGGGAGGAGGAGATAGGAGAGGTAGGTGGCATAAATGGTTAGACATATAGGAGCTTTCCTTTTTATGAGAAAAATCTACTTCTCTTTCAAACTGCATTTTCCAAGAGAGAAATAACAAAGATATTGAGAGTTTATAGAGATTAACCAGAGAAAGCAAAAGCATAAAATCTGTTGCTGTTGTTTTCTGAAAATAACAAAAGGCCTGGACTTTCAGAACACTAATGTTTTCTTTCACCATTCACAGTGGAGGGCCTTCTGGTCCAATACTGGTCCAAGCCCCTGGCTGGGATGGGTGGGGCAAGTGAAGTCATCCCTGCCTTGATTGAGTGATGTGTCTTGGGAGTGGAGCGGGCTGTCTTCTGCTTGTCCAGTTGGGACCCCAGAGCTTGGCACTGGCCTACTAGCCTATTACCAGGGAACACCTCTCTCTTCTATTACCCATGGTAGGGTGTCTGCAGCCTGGAGGGGAAAGTGCAAACTCTTTCATCAGGAACAAAATTATGTAACCTATGGCTCTTTTATCACCACAAGGGTGTGTCTCCTGAAGCTGAAAAGGAAGGCAATAAATAGCTTTCAAGTGTTTCATTTTAAGATTTCCAGTAAATACATTTGTTTTTACTTCTTTTGCTTTGAGAGGCTTTTGAACTTTATTCTTTTTTTTTTTTTTTAACTTGGGAGCATAACATTTTAACCCATCAGCATCAAGAGTCAAGACAGCATGTTATCTTGAGCAAGTCATTTAATCTCTCTGGAACTCAAGTTTTCTTTACTTGTAAAATTAACTCTCTTCTAAGGTTCTTTTCTTTAATCTTTTGTGACTTTATGATTGAATTCAGTAAGTTCATTTTATTTCCTGTGTATTATTTGCATTTTTTTCTCTGTTTAATGAGAGACATTGTCAACCAATTTCAAGTTTTAAGCAGAGGTAAAAATTTAACTTTAAGATCTAACATTCTCCTCTGCCCCATGAAGAATCCCTTGATTATACACATGTAGGTCTGAGAGA
The DNA here is from genome assembly GCF_028858775.2 of Pan troglodytes. Taxonomy (NCBI): domain Eukaryota; kingdom Metazoa; phylum Chordata; class Mammalia; order Primates; family Hominidae; genus Pan; species Pan troglodytes. The sequence goes on along the minus strand of NC_072408.2, from coordinate 66,743,491 downwards.
AGGACATTTTTTTGTGTTTTTAGTGGCCTAAAAATACATCTTCACATTATTCATAATATCTGAAAGTGGAACAATCTAAATGTCCATCAACATGAATGAATAAATTAAATGTCATTTCTCTGTATATAAAATGTGTGGTTATTAGGCAATTAAAAAGAAATGAAATACTGATATATGTCGCAATGAATGATTCTGCAAAACAGTGTAAATGAAAGAAGCCAGTCACAGCTGACCATATAATAATATCCAGAATAGACAAATCCACAGAGACAGAAAGTAGATTAGTGGTTGCCTATAGTTACCCTAAAAATTAGGCTCACGCTTTCCCTAACTTCCCCCACCCTTTCACAAGTCTCACTTCCCCTAAAATAACCACTTAATTTTTAGTATTAGTTTTAAGTTCTTTGAATGGTTACCCCTATATGCCTAAATAATACATGTACTGCTTTTTAGAATTTACCAATTAGAGAAATTTTGCAAAGATTGGAAAAAATATAATTCTGAGAAAAAGGAATTTTTTTTTTTTTTTTTTTTTTTTTTTTTTTTTTTTTTTTACCCATTTTGGGTTTACTGACTAGGCCCTGCACAAAAGACAGATTAACAAGAGAAAAAAGTGCAAATCTACCTAATATGAGTTTTACATGACACAGGAGTCATCATAAGGAAATGAAAACCTAAAGAAACAGTTAAACCTGAGTGTTTTTATATTAGGTTTGGTAATGAGTGGAAAGTCATGGAAAAATGTGATGGACAAAGGGCTAAGGGGTAATAAACAGGAAACTTAGTGAGGCCTATTTGTTCGTTTCTTCTTGGTGTCCCTCCCTCTTTGGAGATAAGGACCCTACGGAGAAGTACATTGGGTATAGAAAGGGCACCTGTCCCCTGAGGATCCTGTGATCTGCTTCAGGGGATAGTCAGAGAGTCCTTCCTCCACTTGCCATTCCTTAAATACCTTAAGCCTAAAATATTTAAGACGCCAAGATCCATATTTTGGCATAGCCTGTCCTGAACCCCGTCCCTTAGGACTGGAGGTTTGTGAACTTTGGGGGTTGGGTCACAATAATGAGTGACTGCCAATGTAGACAGGTGGTTTTTTGGGGGGTTACAAAGATGTTCTAAAATTGATTATAGTGATTATGGTTGTATAACTCTGTGAATATACTAAAAGCCATTGAATTGTAAAATTTAAATGGGTAAATAACAAGGTGTTTAAATTATGTCTCAATAAAGTCATCATTTAAAAAAATCTTCAGCCCCTCAATAATCAGTTGGTTGCAGAGGAAGAAAGTGTTGGTATTTGGGGGCCTCATGAGGTGAGGCCTCAGGATTAGCCTCCTGAGGTCTGTTTGCATCTCATGAAGTGGCAACAACTGTGAATTCAAGGAACTTTGAGAGCAGTAACCCTTAAGGCTCAAGTTCATCAGAGAGTGCAACTCCCTTAACTGAGAATGACACATGGGGACATCTGCTAAGAGAGGCCCAGTTCTGGCTCCACAGAAGACACAACTATGATCCATGGGTCAGTAGCTTCTGAGGCCAGCTTTAATGGCACACCCTGTGTTATGTCCTCTGCCACAGAGGCATCTCTGTCACTGCATTCCTGAGCAGTTTTGTGTACCTCAGAGACACACGACTGTATCCTCAAATCCTAAGTTTAGTGGCACTGAGTCTCCTGTTCTTGAAGAAAGCTTGCAACAAGGACGAGGTTCCCCCAACACCATGACCCTTATCTGGCCCCCATTCCATTATCTGACATGGTTTCATGAAAGTCGATTTCTGCTGGGCAGTCAGTGGCTCTGGGAACTAGGATGGAAGCTGGAGGTCTTCCCCTCTAAACATTCACACACTATTCATAAGGTCCCTAGGAAGATAAAGAGGGACACATGTAAGATGTTAGAATGGGCTGTGGACGTTGCTGCTATCACTGGGATGAGGAGTGTCAAGCTCTGCACTCTGGGGGCCATTTGGGGCATCCCATTTGCACTGCAAAGTAAGTAGAGGGAGTACTCGGTTACACATTCTCTCATTCAGTCATTTGTCCAGTGAACATTAGTTGAACACTTACATACTCTGTGGCATTCTAAGTAGGCCAGAAGAATAAAATGCTTCTCACATCCGTGCTGCCCTGGATTGCTGAGGGTCTGCTGGGGAAGTTAAGCATGCACATAAACAGTAATGATACAAGATGGAGTTGGTGCATTTTGGTTTCAGCAATGAGATACCTACTTAGACATGGTAATCATTAAACCTATTATTTTCATGATGAAATTAATCTGTACAGAGACAAAGAGCTTTTATAAAATATCAATTACGGAACGTGAGACCAAAGACAATAGTATGTTATAGAGACTGCACAGATAAGTCTAACATGCAGCTAGAGTTGAGAACTCATTGCTGTCAACAATTTATTAAAAAGTAGAGAAATAGTATAGATAGTTGTTACATGTTTTAAAAGCAAATTTGGGCTACATAGCTTATCAGAGGATTCCTTTCTGCCTTGTGAATTAATTCATGTGGAAAAAAAGTTTTTGTCAGGCAATTGATTTAAATCAATAAGTCTCAGTTTTTAGTCTCAGGATCCATTACATTCTAAAATATTATTAGTATCTAAAGAGCTTCTGTGTGTTTGTGTATATCTGTGGCTATGTATTACATTGCTGTATTTACCATATTAGAAAAAAAGACTTTCAAATCTATTTTCTATTAGTTCATTTAAAACTCCATGTTAACACCAATTGAGTAGTTTTATGAACAATAGCTGTGTTTTCAAAAACAAAATGAGGTAGTGAGAGGAGAGGCATTCTTTCACATGTTTGCAAATCACTGTAATGTCTGGTTTAATAGGAGACAGCTGGATTCTCATGTCTGTTCTGCATTCAGTCTGTTGTGATATCTTACATGATGTAGCCTCTGAAAAACTCCATTGCATTCTCAGGAGAGAATGAGAGTGAACAAAGCAAGTTACTTCTTGGACTACTATGAAAATAGTTTCAATGTCGGCGGCTCAACCAAAAGAATTTCACAGATCCCCACTATGGAAACCTTTACATTCATTTTCATGGCAATCCTATCTTTAAAAACAGATGAGGAAGCTGAGGGGTGCTCAGAAATGGAAGACACTCACCATGGGTCATGCCGTGGTCATGAGCAGGGCTGAGATTTGTTCTCTGCTGGCTGGTGGCCAGGTGGGAGCCAGGCCACCACATGTCCCTTCATCAGTCCACACAGTTCTTAATAGTTGTTTTATTTCTTCACTCATGTACTGTTGATGTTGATAGGATATTGTTCCCCTTGGACTTGTTGGAAGAACTTAACCAACTCAGGAGTAGTTACTCTTAATTTTCTTCAAATGTGTCAAGGCAACTTTCTGACTAATTCTTTTGGATTAAGAAGAGGCATTTTAGAGTTTCAACAGTTATTAGATGACTTTTCTCATCTCGCAAATTGTAAATCATTGAAAGTAATCATGATACTGGCAATAAACGCTTGATTTAAAATTTTTGTTTAGTTTTGAAAACAGTTTGTTGTATTCTAACTCAATATTTGACGTAATAAATGTGATGCTTTAATTAGAAAAAGCTCATTGTTTCAATAAAGTACAAAGGGGTTAGAAGCTCAGATTCACAATAAAACTTTTTTTCATGCAAAATTTTAATAATAAAGTTTTTTAAACCACAAGCATATAGCTATAAAATTTACTGTTACGGAGCAAAATCAGGCTCTGATTATTTTCCCCCTTCTTACAAGAGCAATGTCTTTCCCTTTTAGCCACCAGCACTAATCAGTGTAACATGTTCTTACCACTTTACCAGTAAAACCCCAAGTCACATGCAACGCAGCCAAATTGCATGAAGATTTTCATTATTATTTGTTGTTTGCTTTTGTTTTCAGTTTGTCTTTTTCTCTAGGTGTCAGTTGTAAGTCTCCGATTTCTATTAAGCTACAGCAAATAGAATGTCCTGTGATTATAATTTGTTTTCACTCTTTATTAGGTCAAGTTATAATTACTTCTATTGTAAGAACTCAAATTGTTGGAAAAAATATATATCTGTTCTCATGTTCTTGTGCACACACAGAAAAACATTAAAATACATACATTTTTGATCCATAAACACTTTCTCATTTTTAAGTAATTGTAAAGATAAAGCTATGAACACAAATTCGTTTCTAAGATAAATGCAGAAAAATAATGGAAAGCTCACTTAAAAAATTGCTACTTGTTTCCCAACAGTTTTCCATTTAATCTTTCTTTATTCTCTTACGAATCCTAGAATAAGTGATAAAGACAATCAAGGTTTGTCATCTGAAGATTTAAACTGGATAAATTAGATAGTTTAAAGAGCAATAGTCTTTACACGTTATAAGAGTCAAATAGGATTTTATACATCATTAGCCACATTTATCTTTAATTCTTTTACTGTAAGTTACAGCATTTAATTTTTTTTCTTTCTTATAAATTTAGAAATGAGAATTACTATTTCACACAGACTTCCTATTCTGATAGTCTGTTATATTATACTTTGAAGATAGCTCCTGGGAAGAGATTGGTAACAGTGTAGGAAGTGATAGGGAAATTCTGACATAGTATTTTCCAAAACTTTCTTAAAAATGAGAGCATTTTCAACTTCGGGGAAAAAAAAAGCCTGTAAGGGTTGGGTTATTATTAGTTTCCTCTTAAAAGCTGTCAAAGTTCTCAGAAACCATATGTTTAAGTTGTCAAATTTCTCAAGACAAAAGTTACCTGCATTTTGCTTAAATGAAAATTTTAAAATGATTTTTACATCTCATTTGGTATACATATAAAGTATATTAGAATATTTTTATCTAATAAAATACCAAATATAATATTTTAGATATGGACTATTTCTCACTAATATAGAATTATTTAACTCACTAGTTGTACAAAAAGGAGCCCAGAGCCTTTATTTTTGCTTTTTTGGACTCAGCATTTTTAGTGAGCTGCTAATGATCTGATCAACAGCTCTGCTGCTTTTCAAAACATGGGGAAGCAAGTACTTCACCTTGCAGGGCATCACGCTAATTCCAGGACTTTTATGGAGATATCTTACCAAGGTTAGAAAAACAGCTCTTTTATATTTATTACAGGTCTGATAAAATAGTAAAACATGAAGTGTTTTCCAACCCTTGTTGCCAAATTGTTGGAGTTTCTATGACATTTTACACAACTTTTAAACTTTTTGTTTAAGCACAATAAAATTCCCAGTGAAACTGGAAATGCGCAATGTGTAGTTTTCATGTGGTATCTGGGCTTAATGGCAAGATATGCAATTTTGGTTTCCTTTGCCGCAACATCTCTTCTAATAAAACTGTAATTTAAGAGAAATTTCTTTATCGAATCTTTGAGATCAAAAGAGCTGAAAGTGAACTATATTCATTGGTTATTATATGCAAAGCTTCCTACATAGATGTCAGGAACAGGGAGCAAAATTTATCACCTTACTAATTTGGATGCAAGTATTATCTGAGGTCAGTCACATTTCTTTTTAAAATAATATTTCTCATTCGCAGCCTCATTTAAAGTAGATTTAATTGCCCTTAGCACTTATTTTATCATTAATTTTCAAATCTTTATCAAAACTTTATCACTATTTGATAATGATATCATTATTTGATAATTATTAATTATCAAAACTTTATCATTAATTTCAAATATACCTCAAACAATTGTGAATCACCGGCAAAAATCTGCATTCATTAATACCTAGAAATAAATGTTCCTTCATCTTTTTTGCCATCTCATTAAGTCTGCATTTTTATAATTGCACAGGCATTTACTTTGACATGGTATTTGAGACTCATCGCTTCTTTTTGGGCGGTAGAGGAACACCACTAAAATGCATATTCAAAAATTGTATTTTGCTTATATATCTGTGTTTGGTGAATAGTAATACTATTTCTGGATTTCAGCTTTAGAGGCATACATAATGTCAGGATAGAGATGGCATAATAAATGATACTTCTGTATTTTCCTCTGGAGTTCTAAACTGGTTGTGAAATGAAAAATAAATCAGATAGGAATCATGTATCACATTTATCATACATAAAGCTGATATTGGAAAGTTGAGCTTTTATTTATAAGCAAGTGGACTCATTACTGAACTCCAAAATTAGGCAAAATTAGTCACCTAGACACTGGCAATACTGGAAAATCACAGCTCCCTCCTCCCAGTTTGGAGAAAATGAACCCAAGTTTCCTACAGGCAGCTAGTTCCCAAAGGGATAAGATACATCCAAGTCTAGGCAGTGATTTACAAAATGTGGTTCTAGCATTATCATCATCATCATCATCATCCGAGAACTTATAAGAAATTCAAGTTATCACGACCCATCCAAGACCTACTGAATCAGAAACTGGGGGTAGGGCCCAGCAAATCTATTTTCACAAACCCTCCAGATATTTCTGAGGCAAACTAAAGATTGAAGATGATCAGTTTGCACCAGTTTCTTCTTTCAAACTGACCAGTTATATTGAGTTATAGGGAATATTTTTACATGATATTGATGACAGGGAAGTATCAGTGGGAGTGAGGAAGAAGTGTTTTGTCTCTAAAACTAATTTAGAATTATAATGTTTTTTTAACTTTATTTGCTGTTTTATTTTAGTATGGTAATATTATTGGAAATTCCAGATCACTTCAATAGTTTATGGGCACAATAGAAAATAATAGATGACACTGGATTGTTGTAGAAAATGGTGTAAATAGTTGGCCTAAATATGGAAGATGGATTAAGCCTTCATAATTATGCTTTATTTAGGAATCCATGTTTACATCATTTTGCCTTATTTTCTTTTTCTTTTCTTTTCTCTTTTTTTTTTTTTTTTTTTTTTTTGAGATGGAGTCGCGGCTGTGGCCCGGGCTGGAGTGCAATGGTGCAATCTTGGCTCACTGCAAGCTCTGCCTCCGGGGTTCATGCTGCCATTCTCCTGCCTCAGCCTCCCTTGCATTATTCTCTATAATTGACATTCAGGGCTTCTCAAGTTAATATCCAGGATCCAGAGCACATTCCCCAAAGCTACAGAAATCATACCTCACAAGACTTATGCTAATATGTGAAATAAGGCGATACAGAAAAGCTGGGTTTAATTAAACACAGTCTCCTTCAATTAGTGACTGTATGTATTATCTTATGTAAATTACTGAACCTCTCAGGCTTACTATAAAAAAGAAACAAAAACTTGGTGTTCTTTTATCTTACAGAACATGTGAATTATATAATGCACCCTTTTTCAAAAATGCACTAGGAAGCTTAGAGAAAAATTGGGAGCCTGTGTATGGTAAATTCATCTGTTAGCAATAGCTTAAACATACCCTGAGAATGACCCCCTATGGCAGATGCACCCGAATGTATGTTCAGAGATAGGGAATCTGGGAATGGCCAACCTGAATATTCATTCCTTGTCTGTGAAGAGCATCTGAGCCATCATTCCAGCCCATGGAACGTGGGCTGTAAAGAAGATCGAAGCCCTGAGTTTGGGTTGAATGAAGGTTGCCAGGTAGAGATTGTTAGGGAAACAGTGTTCAGTGAAAATGCTCTATAAACTGCATGCCTTTTGCAAGCAGTTGCTTTTCTGCCCAGCCTGCCACCACTAGGCCATATGGTTCTCCTGCCCAGCCCACTGTCCCTGGACTCTGTCCCCTGTATATAAACCCCCAATAAAACTCGTGTCTTTTTTTTTTTTTTTTCTGGCCCTGGAACTCTTCTTAGGCATCTTAAACCTGGTGACATTCCCACTGGAGTCAATAGGGATTGGCATAACTGCCAGTTTGCAATGTTTATATGTTATCATAAAGCATTTAATTCCTTGTATTAACATTCTGCTTTTATTACAGTTTTGCCCTGATCTCTTTTTCTATTTATTTTACAGATTTACAGCCCACATTTATTGTGTGCTCACTGTGTAACGTGTTCTGTGTTAAGTGCTTGATACTCATGCATTTGCAAAAACTCTCTGAGGTGGGTAATTATTTTACAGAATACCATTTTATAAGCATCCTTAAATGCTTTTGATTGTAGCAGTAAGTAAATAGATGAATACACGTTAATCTCTCACACTCATCTATCTAATTCTTATATAGAGAGTAGTCAAACTATACATAGTATACACAATGAGATGAGATATTACTTAATTCTTTATCAGTCTGGTTTGCATAGGGGACTGGTACATGACATGTTCATGAGTGGATCCATCGGATAGCTGAACATAGCACATTCTGCTTAACCTTCTGAATAACACGAGAACAAATCTATCACATGCCCCTTCAGTTTTTAGGAGAGTAATGGAGGAGAGGGATTTCTTGACACAAAATGGAAAGGGAAATACCCAAATTAATTCAGATGAAGTAGACATGTCATAAACATTAGGTAACTCTAGGAAATACAAGCTCCCAGATTTTTCAAAAGGCACTCAAAAAATGAATACTAAATAGCATAAAATGATAACATCACCAGGAAGATGGCTCTAGGTCTCAGTCCAAGAAGAGAGGCACCTATAAAGCCTGGCTGGCTTCAGTGTAAACTAGATTTTAGAAAGGCTGCAGGTGTTACCAGATGGTGCTGCACAGTTCCAGGCTCTTGGTGTCTTAAACAAAGAATTGGGCGAGACACACACAGATAGCAAAGCAAAGCAACAAAAGTTTATTAAGCCCAGTATTACACTCTCAGAGAGGGAGAGCAGATTGACCTCTGCGAGATGAGATCAGCCTGATTTATTACACTTCACAGACTTTCATGTTTTTCCTCACTTGCTCACCCTCACTTTAACTCTCGTAAGCTAATTGCTCGTCCTTACTTTTCCCTCATTGTGCCTTAACGTCACTTTATTGTTTGTAAGCAAATTGCTCATCCTTATTTTTCTTTTTGTGACCAAATTCTTACTGCAAGTCCTTCTGACGTATTTTTCTGATCTTGTGTGTTCCAACTCACTGCTTATTCCCTTATCTACTTACTGCTTTCTCTTTTATTTCATATGTTCTGTTTCTGCTATCTTACATGTTTTGTTTTTGCTATTGCTTACGCTAGCCTACATCCAAGGATACCCTTTGCCCCCGACTTTCTCTGCTATTCTCCTGCCTCATTTCCCTCTGAGAGACATGATCCCCATAAATCTTTATGGGTTGTTGAAAGGGAAATGTCTGTCTTCTGTACCTGCTTCCTGCTGGCTTTGGGTGGTGACCCTACCTAACAGGGGACCACGGAACTCTCACTCTGCTCTATCTAAGGGAGATGTCGGGGGCCTGGGCTGGTCATGGCTAGGTGTTCTTCCAAGGCCATCAGAGTCACTATTATTTGGAACTTGAGGGCTTCGAGGCAGTCAGATACATACTGGACAAGGCAATTCAAAATGCAAGGTCCTAAGAGTAGTAAAATGAAGATTGTTATTAAAGGTCCCTAATATAAGCAAGATAATTGGTAATAGCCAATTTTTAAAAGGGTTTAACAAGCTTTTGAACCAGCTTGGTTTGGCTTCCACTAGTTCCCTTAGCCTGTTAATGCAGTTAGAATTGGAGGAAAAAGTTATCAGGAGTTTAAGGTTACAGGAGAGAGTTATTATTTTAGGTTTTCTCAAGGGGAGAAAAAAATTGAAAGCAGTAAAAGTACTGAGAAGTTTTTAGAAAAGAAAGAGGTTATAAAATTAAAAGTGAATATTTTGCAATCTGATTGAGAACAAATTAATACTTTAAGGACATCATATTTTAATATGGGGGATCGATTTTAGAAAGATTATTATAAATGATTTCCTTTTGATGATAATCAACTTAATCACATACAAAATTCCTTTCATAAATTCCCCTTCATGAACCTTCTGATGACTTAGAACATCTACAACACGCTTGGACTTTCTGACTTGCCCTAAACTTCTCTCTTTCCTAAATAATCAGCCATTTTACTTTAAGACAAAATTTACCATAGACAATCCTCTCTTGTACAACATTATTATCTTTTTAAAATAACCTTCCTTACCAAAAAAATACATCTTCAGAGCCATATTTTTCTTCATACCTTTCCTCTTCTACTTACTAGTTCCTTTCTAGCTTACTTCATAAGTAACCATTCTTAATTCCATAATTTGAATTGATCTTTAGTCAATATAGGCAAAATGATCAGTAGTAGCCAATTATGAAGTAAGTAACAATTCTTAAGTCCATAATTTGAATTGACTAACTTCTCTCATTTGATTTGACCTTTAGATATTATAACTTCTGAATTAGACAAAATTAGGTTTTTTAATAAGACTAGATCCTGGGAGGCTTCTGGCCTCTAATGCTGTCCAGAGAGATGCTGAATTAAACAAATCATTAATAGCAGAAGGAAAATGATACACATAAACTTCAGGGTATGCAAACGTGGGGCAGTGCTTGAATTGTAGTAGCATCCCTATTTTGATAATAATGTCCCTTTCTATTAAGGGAACTGGGCAGCCTGGCATTACTAGAAACTCCTTCTGTAAAACTTGTGTTTCAAATGGGCAGGTCAGGGGTGGAGTGAAAAATCTAATTTGCTGCTTTCCTTCTATTCCCACAATACTCTTAGAGAGGAAAGTTTTTCTGCATAAGCACTAAGGAAAAAGTAATTTGCCCCTGTGTCAAAAAGAAATGAAATTTAGGTGTCCATAATGTAGGGGATCATCTATTATGTCTAATTCTGCTTTGGGATTCCCCTTTTGAGACCTTTCCTTGGGACTTTGCACATGGATAGATTTTGATATAAGGCCATAAAGAACATACAGAATTTCAGACCATTTTCCTTGTCTTTTGCAGAACAGATCTAGCTGCAGGATGGTGTCAAAATTAAGGCTACCATTGACCACATATTGTTCCTGACTTGCTAACTGGTAATGTGGCCAAACTGTGATACAGTACAATATTAGGTGTTTTTCCCACAGATTTTCAGGGTTGGATTGTTCCCAGTGGTTGAGAATACAACCGAGGAGAGAATCGGGTGGGACTAAGACAGAGTTTCCCATGTTTAGCTGTGGAAGAGAATAAGGGAAAACGTAAGGATCTCTGGTCTAATGCATCTCATTGGACATCCCCTGCGGAGTGCCTGTGCAAGAGATGAGGTCCACTAGGGCATCCCCTGTATGGTCCTCTTCTTAGTGTTCCAGACAACTCTGGCCTTAGAGTGTCAGATGTTTCTGACCTTAGATAGGCGCTGGTGCCACTTGAGCCACTTGAAGGAGGATCCTGCCATAGCCGGTGACCTATAAGTTTCCCTTGGCTTTGGGCATCCCTGTAGCTGGCCAAGTTAGTTTTTTTTTTCCCCCAAATGGTTTCCTTAACTACTCTGGTACCTATACTTTGAAGGGCAAGGAATTGCAGACTGCCTAGCTTAAATTTGTTACGGACTGGCCTCTTAATAAGGGAATAAAATGCCCTAATTTGGACAATGGAGAAAATAATGTAATATGTTCCACCATGTCCCTTGGGTTAACATGCAGCCTATTACACAAGGTGGTCCCCCTAGGTCAGGGCCATCCCAAGCACACAAAATCCCTGCTTTGTTTAGGCAAGAAAAAGTTCCCAAGTATAAAATTAATGAGAGCATTTCAGTTCCCCACATAGCATCTGCAGCCATTGTAATTCTCTCTTTAGGAAAACTGTCCTGCATTGGCCTAAATTTATTATTGGGATTTAATGCCTTTGCCCACTTATCCCTAAATATGCCATAAAATAAACATGTCTGTTCACAAGTAGGAAAGATCTGAAGTCATGATATTATTGCTGCATATACGTCTCACTGATGCAGGGATTTGTCTTCTGCCTGGCAGCCTAATTGCTCTGTTCCCCAACCAGGTTATCTGTCATGGGAGTCTTCCAGCAGCAGGCACCCTAATGGCTTTTAACTGCCTGACTGCTGCCCACAAGGGAGCAGCTTGGACACAAGAGGACAGAAAAAGATAAAGAAAAATAAAGTATCCTCGCTGGCTCGTCTAATTGATGCTACTGGATGGTGCCGCATAGTTGCAGGCTCTTGGTGTCTCAAAGAATTGGATGAGACATATACAGATAGCAAAGCAAAGCAGCAAAAGTTTATGAAGCCCAGTATTACACTCTCAGAGAGGGAGAGCACACTGACCTCTGCAAGATGAGATCAGCCCTTGTTTATTACATTTCATGGCTTTTTATATGTTTCTCCTCAATGGTTTACCCTCACTTTCTCTTGAAAGCTAATTCCTCATCCTTACTTTTCCCTCATTGTGCCTTAACCATACTTTATTTTTTGTAAGCCAATTGCTCATCCTTAGTTTTCTTTTTGTGACCAAATTCTTTCTGCTAGTCCTTCTGACTTATTTTCCTTATCTTGTGTGTTCCAACTCACTGCTTATTTTCTTATCTACCTGCTGCTTTTGCCCTTATTTCACATGTTCTGTTTCTGCTATCTTACCTGTTTTGTTTTTGCTTTTGCTTAAGGTAGCCTGTGTTCAAGGGCCCCCTTCACCCCTGACTTCCTCTGCTATTCTCCTGCCTCACAAGATGTCTGCCAATTCCAAAGAGGATTTTCAAATAAAGCGAGAGAATGGGTGACATATAGTCACATTCAAGCAGTCCCTGGCCTATCAGTTTGATACAACAATCTAACTTCAGCCTTTCCTTGGGTTTCCAAGTTCAGTCTATCTCATTTCCCAGAGGCTCACTGCTGCAGAAGTAGGAAGAAGAGCTTTCTGCTGTCAGATCCTTACTGTAGGTTTAAGACCTATGGGACTGGATGGTACATTTACTCTTCATAGTCCCTGTCCTCCTTAAAGTCTCCCCCACCCCACAGCTGGTGCCAGTTTCTACAAGTCTGTTCAAATTCCATTCAGGAACTGGATACATAAATAGGAAATTCTAAAATCATGAAAGAAAGGGAAAAAAGAAATATGAATATCCTACATATTTATGCATATACTCAATTTAATTAATAATAGAGAAATGTCAAGTACTCTTATTAAAGAGATAACAATTTTACCTATCAGAGTGTCCAGGATTGAAAAGAATAACACCCAAGGTTGGTATGAGTGTAGGAAAAGAGGCGCAAACTTGCATATCTGGTCAGAGAGTAAATTGATACAACCATCTAGAAGGTAGGTAGTAAATATATGACAAGATTCCTGTGAAACTGCAAACGTTTCATCCTAAAAATTCAACTTCTAAGAATTTATATTCAGAATGAATTGAAGCAGACAAAGTTGTAAGTGCTAGAATATTCATTGTGACATTTTATAAGGATTGAAAGCTCCATTGCTTACTGGGCCAGACATAGGAGTTAGTGAAGGTGCAAAACATTTTACCTAGTGGAGACAGCAAGTAGTGGGAACTATGGCAAATTTCTATATCTAAGGGTTTTTAGATTTCAAAAATACTGTAAGGACCAAACCAAACACCAGCTTGCTGCAACTGGTTTATAAATTTCAAAGCTTAGAAACACTATAAATGTCTGAAGATAGGTGAGTATGTTAATCAAATTACAGAACCACCCAATAGAGCACTCTTTATATATAAAGTGGGAATACTATGCCCTGTAGATATAAGCTGATATGAGAACATTGTCCTTAAACTACCTGGCAGATGCTAGGTGTCAGTAAGTGTTAGCTTTTCTTCCTTAAGTGAAAACTCTCCTAGAGAGAGATGTGTTAGGCAGAATTCTTCCACTATAAGCCACAGAAACACCACTTACTTTGGCTTAAGTAAAAAAGAACACTTATAGGCTCACATAACTGAGAAGTTTAAGGGGTGAACTTCAAACATGGGTAGATGCTGACTTCAAGCAATACAGGTCACATTTTTCTAGCTCCATTTCTCTTTCTTTGGTTTTGTTCTCAGGCAGGTGCAACTCATGCTGCGGCAAGATGGCCATCCATAGCTCCAGGTATAAATCCTATCAATCTTGCAACATCCTGTGAAATCAAGCACCTCTTCCTCATGGCTCTACAAAAGTCCTAGTTATGGCTCTTAATTGCCCCAGACTTTGGTCATGTGTCCACACTTAGCTGTAAGGAACATGGCTGTGCTCTGGTCAAGGATAGGCCAAGGTAGGATGCTTACATCCTGCGTGACTCAGCGAGTTTAGAGCACAGGCATATAACTCTACTTGTCACAGCCATGTAGCCATAACATGGGAAGGCCATCACTTGGCTGTAAGCCACTATTGTCTGTAAAATATATAACTGCCCTGCTGACATTGTACAGGTGCTTGCACCCAGAGAGAGAGAGCAAGAGCTGTTCATCTTTGCGGACAGACTAGGGGAGCTTGAGGACACAGCTCAGCTTGTTCGTGCCCAGAGACAGAAAGAGTTAAGCTGCTGACCCTGAAGGCAAGGAAGAGCCAGCCGCACAGCTATGTGTGGGAGCCACCGGACTAAGCAACCAAGACAGGGTGGACTGTGTGAGAAAGCTGTTGATGAGAACTGCTGCTGAATAAAATCATCTTTCACCTGCCTACAACACCCTGAGTGTTCTTTCTGCTCATCCACCCATTGCCTTCAGACATCATCATGAGCTGCAACCTGACCCTAGGCATGACAATAGGCATAGTCATGAACCTGACATTTGGCAATGTCGGCAGGATGAGGTGAGTGAGTCTTCAGCCCCTGAGGGCTCCCAGGTCAGCTATGTGGCCACAGCATGAGCTGTGGTACCTGGTGGCAGTAGTGCTGCTTGGATGAGCCCCAGTGGAAACATGGGAGGCAGTGGATGGATCTCCCGTGAGTGTTGAGAAAGCACTGAAGCAGCTGGAAGAACACAGCACCAAGAAGGAATGCACCTTGGCTGGCAGAGTTGGACAGGTGTTTCTTACTGCACTGTGGGAAGTATATGCTCAGTCCCACAGTGGCTGCAGCTGTGCCAACAGGTTAGCACAAGGGCAAGATACTCTGGGAGATGGGTATGTGGCAGGCTATGTTTGATCTGAATATCTGGGGGCCGAATTATGAATGCCTTACCTCCCACATAAGGGATCTTGTGCTGGGCTCAGTGTCCCCCGAGTGTTTCTGGCTCTCTGGCCGCTGTCCTCACCTTGTATGTGGGGTGCCGCATACATGAAGTGACTACTGCTATGGCAGCCCTCGGGGTGGCAGAAGGCTATCAGCGGGATTGGGGAGTCCACACCATAAAGAACGGAAGATGCCTCATCCACAGCCACCCCACGAGATAAAATGGGGCCACAGCTAGTGACCCGCATGGAGATGTGGATTGATTTAATTGGAGCTGGGGTTGTTCAGGAGAAAATTGACAGGCAACCCAACGGAATGCTGTTGGCTCTGTGGAGGCAATTGTCCCCAGAACAGCAATTCTGGAAAATGCCCAAGAGGGGGCAAAACAATGTTACTCAACCCAGCCCTACCCGGACACTTCAACTCAAGGACTCTTTGCAGACAGGTGAAGATACCAGGCCTTTCTTGTTTGATTAGAGAACTGGCTGAGGTGCTCAGCTTGGGGGAGAGCTGGATGACCAGAGGCCATATGTGGAGCTGGCAATCCACTGGTCCCACACTAATGTACAGCAGGTCCTAGCTCTGGTAAATACTGGTGCAGACTGCAGTCTTTTTTATGGGAACCCAGATAAGTGTCCAGGCAAAGCTGCATTTATTGATGGTTATGAGGGCCGATTGGTGGAAGTGAAACCTGTGTTTCTACATCTTGGCATTGGCCACTTGGCTCCCCACCTGTACACCGTGTATGTCTCTCCCATACCTGAATGTATTCTGGGGGTGGACATTTTGCATGGTCTGGACTTGCACACCAGGGCCGGAGAATTCAGACTCTGAGATCACATAGTAAAGCTGGTCCTGTGTGGACATACACATCACCAGCCCCAAGTTCTGCCACAACCAGGTGGGTTACCTGCACTCATCAATACCACTTGCCAGGGGGACATACAGAGATAACTGAGACTATTAAGAAGTCAGAGGAGGTGCAAATAGTGTGTGGCACCCATAGCCCCTACAGTTCTCTGGCATGGCCAGTCAGAAAGCCTGATGGGACTTGGCAGATGACAGTGGATTATCAGGAACTAAATAAAGTACCACCTCCTCTGCATGCAGCTGGACCTTCCATCACAGACTTGATGGACTGCTTGACAATGGAACTGGGACAGTACCACTTTGTGATGGGACTTAACTAAGTCCCATTCTTCTCCACTGACATTGCTCCAGAGAGCCAGAAACAGTTTGCCTTCATGGGAGGGCAACAGTGAACTTTCATAGTGTTGCTGCAGGGCTATATGCAAAGCCCCACCGTGTTTCATGATCTTATTGATAATGTTATGCTAACCTCTGATTCTCTTGCAGGTTTAGGAGTATCAATGCCCCTCTTGCCTGGGATTGGGATGATGCAGCTGAGACAGCATATCTGGTAGCTAAGTGGGCTATTTAGCAGGCACAAGCCCTGTGAGCAGTCAACCAGGGGTGCCCGTTCAAGCTAAAAGTGCAATGACTACAGATAGCTTGAGTTAGGGCCTATAACAGCACACAGAGTGTCTGAGTATGCCAATAGGCCTTCCGTCTTGAGTATAGAAGGAAGCTGAGCTCTGGTAATCCTTGGTAAAGAAGCAGTCAGTAATAGTGGGACGGGTGCATTCATGGGTAACTACCCCTCAACCCTAGACTGAGAAAGCAGTTAGTAGCTGTATATGCTGCCCTTCAGGCTCATAAAAGCATGGCACGTCAGGCTATAGTTGTCATGCAGATGACTTACCCAATAACAGGATGGATGTGCTCATGGATAGCAACCCCCACAGACTGGGACAGCGCAGACATCCACTTTAGCAAAGTGGGGCATTTACTTAGAACAGTGGAGTATGCTGAGTACAAGTTCCTCAGCAGCTGAGTTACAAAAGATCTTAGGGGCTGTAGTCCTAATGCAAAATAAGGCCATGGGGCCCGAGGCACCCCTAGACCCTGAGCCTTTACCGTAATGAAGGGCTTCCCCCCATTCCTAATAAGGCATGGTATACAGAGAGGTCTAGCCAGAGTACTGCTGCTGCCTGGATTGCTGTTGCAGTCCAGCCCAGTACTGACATTAAATGGTTTAATACCAAGTGTGGGCGAAGTAGCCAATAAGTTGAACTCAGAACAATGTGGATGGTGATCACCAAGGAGGTGACACCTATGGTAATCTGAAGCAATACCTGGGCAGTTTATTGAGGCTTAACCCTGTGATTAATTACCTGAAAGTTACAGAATTAGCTAGTTAGTTACTGACCCATGTAGGGCCAGGCCACGTGGCCAGATCTATGAGAGGAAGAACGACCTTCTCCAACCAGGTATGGGGATGAATGGTAATCTGTTATTGCCTGCCCCAATAAGGCAGGGAAAGAGAAAAACCCAGTGTTGGCCATGGACCCTTCAAGCCCTTCATTGCATATGGTTGGCTATGGTAGCCCCCTGTGGGGAGGGTCTGCAGTATGATTTACCTGTTACTACTTGGTTATTTAATGTGTGGCCTCTGTGATTAACTGTTTGTAGCAGAATAGCCAGGGAAGGGACCCTCCTGTGTAGCTTATTATAAGTTCCCCTGTGACTTTGGCATGGGTACAGGACCCAAAAGGACCATGGGAAGTGGATAAGGTGTGGTATCACCCAGGGCAGAAGCCCTTGGCGGCTGCACTGTCATCCAGAGATGAAAAGTTGGCCTGTATTTTGCCTGAGGGATGTGATTTACCTCTGTTAGTACCTGTGCTTGCATTGTCATGTTGGCCATAGGTTGGCATGCTCAAACAGCATTGCGGACTGGGCCCACACCTACGCCAAGGTGACCAATGTCTCCAACTGTTGGATCTGCATTGACCTTCCAGCACCAGCTGTGGACGGTTGCCCTGGCACATGCATCCAGCTTCTATAAATAACTGGACGTGGCTAGAGACTTGGGCTCCCATGGACAATGGTCGGGATGCAACACAACGAGCCTTGGATAGGGGGCGTCACAAAACCCATGGCAAGCCTGCCCCCTGGCTGACTCATAGTGTCCATGATGGATGGGGCTGGCTAATGGGAGAACACATGGTCCCTCCTTTGCAGGTACCACAATGTATAAAGCAGCACCAAGGTAAAGTCACTGTGGGATGATTGCCTGCTGAGGTTTGTGCAAACATAACACATGTCGCCATACCAAGGCGGTGGTGGAACAAGCAGCCTTACCAAGGCCAGGCCCCCATGGACTTTGTGCCCCTTGGAAGTTTATGGGTCTGTGGGGACACTGGATGGCCTTATCTGCCAGCCAATTAGACTGGACGTTATACCTGGGGGTGGCCTTATGTGCCTGCCACTTGCTTCCCACATTGCCTAGTCACCTGCATGACTGGAAGGTGCTGCATTCCCACTTTTTGCGAGTGCAGTGGGCCCCTTGGTGGCTGTACCCTTTAGCAAGAACTATCCCTAAAGCTGGTGTCATTACTACAGAAATGCAAGTTACAGCCCTTGCAGACACACAGTTCAGCGCCCAAGTTACATCTAAGTTGCTCTCCTTTTACTAACTGATAATGTTGATCAGATCAGGAAGGTGATGCTGCCAAACCAGATGGCCTTAGACATAGTCACAGCTGCCCATGGTGGCACCTGTGCCCTTGTAGGGACACAATGTTGTGCATTTATCCCTGACAACCACCAGAACATAACAGCAGCCTTACAAGGGGTGACACAGGAGATTAAGATGATTGAGCCCCTTACTAACAACCCCCTACAGAGACGTTGAGCATCTCTGGGCTCTGGCCTATGTTGGGCTCTCATAATCATAGGTAGCATAGCAGGAATATTAGTGATAGGTTGTTGCTCCGTATATTGTTGCTGTGACCTGTGAGTTCAGGGTGCTGCCCCTATGTACACAGATCCTCACTAAGAGAACTCCCTCAGCCTAGGGGGTGGAATGTAAGACCTGTGTGCCATGCCTGTATATCAAACCTATGTGCCCAAAACTTATGTGTAAAGCCTGTGTATGTATGTCAAGCCTATGTACCCAAAGCTTATGTGTATAACCCATGTATCCAAGGCCTATGTCTCCCTTGGCCTAGGGTATGGAGTGTAAGGAACATGGCTGTGTTTTGGTCAAGGATAGGCAGAGGTAGGATGTTTACACCCTGTGTAACTCAGTGAGTTTACAGCACAGGCATGTAACTCTACTTATTATCACAGCCATGTAGCAATAACATGGGAAGGCCATCACTTGGCTCTAAGGCACTATTGTCTGTAAAATATATAATCGCCCTGCTGACACTGTATAGGTGCTTGCAACCAGAGAGAGAGAGAGGGAGAGAGAGAGAGAGAGGCAGAGCTATCTGTCTTTGCAGATGGACAGAGGGGAGCCAGGACACAGCTCAGCTTGCTCATGCCCAGAGAGAGAAAGAGTTAAGCTGCTGACCCTGAAGGCAAGGGAGAGCCAGCTGCACATCTGTATGTGGGAGCCACCAGACTAAGCAGCCAAGACAGGGCAGACAGTGTGAGAAAGCTGTTGATGAGAGCTGCTGCTGAATAAAATCATCTTTCACCTGTCTACGGCACCCCGAGTATTCTTTCTGCTTATCCACCCACTCCTTTCAGACCTCAGCATGAGCTGGAACCTGGCCCTGGGCATGACAATTGGCATAGTCATGAACCTGACGCTAGCCAATCAGTGAGATTCAAGTTGGCCAGCCTTGGATTAAGAAGCCAAACCCGAAGCCAGGGGCTCTAGTACCTAAATTTGTGTCCTGACTGTTACCAATGGAGAGTCTTTACTGTGAGTCATCCAAGTTCTTGGTGTTTTGAACAAACAATTGGACAAAATGCACAAACAAGGCAACAAAAAATGAAGCAATGAAAGCACAGATTTATTGAAATGAAAGTACACTCCACAGAGTGGGAGCAGGTTCAAGCAAGCACCGCAAGGGCACTGGTTACACAGTTTTCTGGGGTTTAAATACCCTCTGGAAGTTTCCAGTTGGTTACTTGGTTAGACCCTATGTAAATGAAGTAGAGGCCTGTGACCAGTCTGACTGGTTGCCTTCAGCAACCAATCAGAGGCTGAAGTGAAGTTACAGAGTTACACCTTACGCAAGCATCTGATTGGTTGCAGGAGGGGACCAATCAGAGACTGAAGTGAAGTTACAAAGTTATATCCTTATGCAAGTGAAGACTAGGCCAGTGACCAGTCTGATTGGTTGCAGTGGGGGACCAATCTGAGGAACTTTCCATTTTTCATCTGGGACACTTTTGATTCAGTTTGATTCCTTTTGATTCAGTTCTAGGAAGTCAGCACAAATAGGCCTTAGGTTCCCTGCCTCCAGACCTGATTCTCTTGCCTCACTGATGATGATGGAGGAATGGGTCTCCATGTGGGAAATTGAGATGTCATATCGAGGAGAAGGAAAACTGGGCAAAAATAGATGTTCTATGTAGCAGATGCCACATCATATCTTTATCTTTCTGAGGGCCTAATGCATTGTCTTGCATACATGCACATAGTAGGGTCTCAATAAGAAGCACTGAAGTTTAAAAATTGCCAGGGGCCTGCAGGAGTGCCCCTTATTTTTTTTCTCTCTGTACATGGATGTCATTAACCCAAGTGTTCAAATCCAAGTGTTGATAGCAACTGCCATCTTGGCTTCCTTGTTTATCCCTACAGTGCTATTGCAAATTCTTGCCTGCTGTGAGACTATAGGTGTTCTTTCAAGTATGTTATTATCACCAACACCTGCTTGTTGTGCAATATGTAATAACACCATCACAATGGAAATCATGGAGTGTACTAGATGCTCACAGCAGCCCATCCAAATAGATATAAACAGTTAAGATGAAAACATATTTTTACACAAATATATTTAAAACCAAATCACAGTCATCTTTTAACAAGGACAGGGCAAACATTTGCATGGATCTAATTAATTGTTGGGCTGACTTAACTACGTATATGTAAAATATCATAAAGGAAAATAATATTCCTGCTCTAGGCAATGCTTTTTTTTTCTTTTTGGAACATAACTTCATCTTGTGGTATATTTTTCTAGTAATAATAAGCCAAATTTCGAGGAGATGAAAGCAGCAAGAATGACAAGATTGGCTTCCAGAACTTTATTCTTGCAGATTTTCATCATTTCTGCCATGGCATTTCTTTCGTTAACCTCAAAAGATCATGCATGATCCAGTTTGGGGGTGGATAGTTTTGCTCCATTGCATTTCCTACATAATTAGCCATTTGTGTAATGAATTTCTCTTCCCATCCTCCTACCCAGTATGATTTCATGTCTTCTTTAAGCACCAACCTTAGCAAAGCTTACTGAGTGCAGGTGGAAGGAATGCCCTTTTCTGGCACTTACTTAATTAGAGCATGTGAGGTCTTAGACACTGGATTCTGCCTTTTGGGAATAAAAAGCAGGCTGGTCCTGATGGCTCATGCCTGTAATCCCAGCACCTTTGAGGCTAAGCAATAGGATCATTTGAGCCCAGGAGTTCAAGACTAGCCTGGGCAACATGACAAAACCCAGTCTCTACAAAAAATAAAATTATCTGGGCATGGTGGAACATCCCTGTGGTCTCAGATCCCAGGATTCTGAGGTGGGAGGATTGTTTGAGCCCGGGAGGCTGCAGTGAGCCATGACTGTGCCACTGCACTCCAGTCTGGGCAACAGAGTGAGACCCTGTCTCAAAAAAGCAAAACAAACAAACAAAAAACCTTAAAAAACAAATAAGCGTATGCACAAATAAAGCCCAAACAAAAACTCTGGTAATGTTCTAAGGGCTAAAAGAAGTTCCTCTGAATTTCCTACCCTCTCTCCCTAGACATCTCTCCTTCAAAAACTATATCACTTTTTGTCTCCTTAAGTACTTTTCCTGAACAAACATCATTCATATCAGTCAGTCTGGTTCCCTGAAAAAAAAAAAAAAGAAAAGGGTGGGGAGCATTTTCCAGTTGCCTTTAGGGTCTGATTGTGGGAAAATCCCTGCTCCAGCCTCTCCTCCCTGAGTGCTTGCAAAGCACAGCACAAATGAAGCAAAGGTGCTGACACTTGCAACTTGGAAGGAGTGAGGGGCAGAGAAAGAAGGAATGGTTTCTCACATGCTCTTTTCAGAATGTGGCAGTTCTATGATTCATCTTATCATGAAGAGGTAAAAATACTCACTAGAGAGAAGTGAGTCCATTTAGACCATGTCTGAGAAATTAATCTCAACACACTTATTCATTCATTAATTTATTCATTCATTCTTTTATAAAGCAGCGCCAGCTAAACTATGATCATGGGCAATAGAGGTAACTTCCCCACACCTCAGTAAAAGGGGGATGATGATGTTATCTGTTCCACAGGGTTGCCGTGAAGTATGAGCAATCAATCACTGTAAAGTAGTCAGCACAAAGATTGGCATCCAGGACAGCTTAGAGCTGTCAGGCATGCTTTTGTCACTGGAGAAACGGACTGTTCCTTTTGACTTCCAAGTCATTCAGAACCAAGTCACTCCTGGGAATCCTGTTTATTCTGGAATAGAAAGAAAAAGATACTTCAAAAAACAAAGGAGGTGGAGATTTTTGTTGTATATTCTCTTTACCCTCCCAATGAGATAGCCACTAGCTACATGTGGCTATTTACATTTAAATTTAAATAAGTTAAAACTAACTAAAATAAAAAACTTAATTCCAGCTGGGAACTGTGGCTCACTCCAGTAAGCCTAATGCTTTGGAAGGCCAAGGCAGGATGATTGCTTGAGGCCCGGTGTTTGAGACTAGCCTGGACAACATAGTGAGACTCAATCTCACAACAAAAATTCTTAAATACACAAAATTTAATTCCTCACTCACACTAGCCACATGTCAGGTGCTCAATAGCCACTTGCACCTTAGTGACTACAGATGTAGTAAAGACATAGATCATTTCCAACATCATAGAAAGCTATTGAACAATGTTATTTAGGCTGCATTCTCCATATTAGACTACGTATACCGCTCTTGCTTAAATTTATCCCATTTAATACTCATTAATTTCCTATACATATATGCAGAAAGCACTACGTTATATTCAGTGGGATTACAAATATGAATATCCCTGCCTTTAAGAGAGCTCAGGCTTACCACCATCTATGAGGAGAGGTAAGACATGCTCATAACTGACAATACACATAGTGGGCGATGGCTCAATATTCATTAGTACATGCAGTACATAGGGTTAATAGTGATGGATCTCTACAAGACTGATGGGTCTCTCCAAGAAAGAAACTTCTGTAGAAACAAAAATTGTAGCAGTTTCTCAATTCTAGGATGGAAGCAGAAATTAGCCTATGTGGCAGTGGAGCGGGTGAGGGCTTCCTGCATTCTGAAAAGGATCACTGCAGGAAGCTTTACAATCATACGGCTCTAGGGCAAGTATCTACCCATTCTTCATAGGGACGTTCTGAATGGGAAAACTAAAACAAATACGAATGCTTAAGTGTATCACTACCAACATTATTAAAATGTCAACTGACTTTTAATCTCCCTTCAGGGGAAGCTGGATACTTGTCAAAAGATTAGAGATCTAGACTTATGGAGAAAGACATCAAAAGAGCATTCTTGATATATGAGATGCATAGACTGTACTACCTAGTGGCATCTGGAAGGAGCTGAAGGGAGGAGCAGCCAATGAGTTACTAGGAGGTGTATGGCTGGTGAGAGAAGTGATGCCTACTTATCTACATTTTGTACCTCCTCCCTATTGTGATTTCATGTTATCTTTTAGCATTAGTAAAGGTTGCCAACATGATCACCTAGTGTGTGCTGTGCTTTGGAGAAGAATGTGAGATATACATGCCATGTCTTCGCTTTGGGGCTACAGAGAGCTGAGAGACCCATAACAGTCTGAGATCCAGTGATGAGTCAGCATGCAGTGACTGGGAGAACATATTTAAGCAGCACCGGAGTTCAGCTAACACATTTATATTTTTAATTTTATATCCCTGGAATGGTGGAACTACAAGCTAGGAGAACCTGAGTCCTGATAACATTGCTGAGCAGAGCTTCCTCCTCAGTTTAGATTTATATGTGAAAAGAGACATAAATTCCCTTCTTCTGCAAGCTATGTTACTTGGGGTGTCTGCTCCACTCGGCCTAAATAATCACATAATAAACTCTGTCACTGGAAAATAAACTGGAACATATTAAAGACCGAGCATTATTATTGTTTAAAAACACTAAGTGGAATTCATTTTAATCAGCATATATACTTGTAAAATTGTACAGAAAAGCAATAGTGAAATTAATTTTTTATTGAAAATATATATAGCTATTTAAAATTCCTTCAAGTCTTAATCCAGTAAAACTCTTCACATCCACGGGAATAGCTAAATGGTGCACTTTGCTTTAAAGTCTGCCAAATTGAATATATCTAAATTTATTTCACAGAAAAATCACTGCCTTGCCATTTCAAGATCTAAATCAGGCAATACTAAAGAAGGGTCTTTTCTTATCCATGTTACCCAGATGTCAGCTTGGGTCACCTTGCCCTTAAGAAGTCTATTGCCTTCCTAAGATTTCTTCAAACTCTGAGGTGTTTGTTTTTCTTAGCTACATCTGGCTCTGGTTTCTGGCATCTGCTGATATTGTCCAATGTGCATCTTGCAGCTGGGTAGTTATCTCATTCCCACATAAACCCTTCTTCTTGATTTTCTCCCTCCAAAATACTACTGGCATGCAACATCTGCGTATGCTGACTAGAGATTCGGTGGAAGTGGTAAAAAGGAATGGACCAATTTAGCAGTTAATTTCAACATGTATATTAGACTTCCCTGTTCATCAAAAGCCTCTGGGCCATGTCCTCCAACTGGGATTCTAGCCACCTACTACTTTATCAGGCTTTTACTTTCTTCTCTCCTTTGTTTTCCACAATGACTTACAGTTGACTTCTTGGACAGAGTAGTTTAGCTCTCTCTTTGGTGGGAGTATCTAATCCATGTCCTCAGGGTCACACTTTCCTTCTCTAAACATTTTATCACAATATTTTCCTTAAAATGACCATTCTTTGTCTAAAATGAACTCTGGTGCCTACTGGCTACATTTGGACCCATTAGCTATTCTCATGGGGGAAATGAAATCCAATCTATCTTATTTTGTGGTTAAGCAGTTACTTTTTTGGTTTATGACTTCATAGCTTAAAGTCAAAAAAAAAAAAGTAATGATGTCCTCGCCTTTAAAAATGTTAGAATAGAATCCAATTTAGTATATTCAAATCTCATACTGCTATTGCACTGTCTCAGTATTTTTGTTTTTCCTCCAAGTATGATCAAGCCTGTCCTGTATCTTTCTGCTGCCAGTGCTCTCAGAAGGATCAGTTCCATGAGGGTAATAGAAGGTCTTCAAGATCTTGATGTTGTAACTCCAGTCTTAGGTTTCTTGCATGTCTCATGTCTCTGGGGATAGCTTTTTGTACCTCATCTGGTTACCAATTTCTAGCTCTCTTTTTCCATTTCCTTGTGTCCACTCCACTTATCTTCTTATTAAGCATGGACTTCAAACACTTACTTGGATGCACTTATTACCACCATAGCATTCCCTGCTTCTTTAAGCACTGGGGGAATATATTCTGTCTATTGCATCTATGTCTCTTAACAGCCTCCAGTACAGAATATTACTCAATAAATATTTGTTGTATTAAAAAATGTAAGACATGCTTCTTCCAGTTGTTAAAAGATATTTAAATTATCTGTTTTTTAACTTGTGAAAGAGTCCAATTTGTTTTACTCTAGCAGATTCAAAGCCAGATGCAGAGAGCTTTTGGCTACTGTGTTAGTCACAGTTCTCCATAGAGGCAGGACCAATAAGGCGGATGGATAGATAGACGGATAGATAGATAGATAGATAGATAGATAGATAGATAGATAGATGATAGAAGATTTGTTAGGGAAATTGGCTCACATGATTATGGAGGCTGAGAAGTCCCATATAACTTTCTGCAAGCTGGAGAACCAGAGAAGCCAGTAGTGTGGCTCAGTCCAAGTTGCAAAGCCGGAGACCAGGGAAGCCAATGGTATAACTCTCAGTTTGAGGTCAAATGCCCAAGAGCCATGTGAAGCTGTTGGTACAAATCTCAGAGTCCAAAGGCTGAAGAGCCTGGAGTTCCAATATCCAAGGGTAGGAGAAAAAGCGTGTCCTACTCCAAAAGAGAGAGTAAGAAAGAGAGAAAGGGAGAATTTGCCCTTCCATCTAGGACCCCAGCGGATTGGACAGTGCCGCCCACATCAAGGGCGGGTCTTCCACACTCAGTCCATGGACTCACATGCCTATCTCCTCCAAAATCACCCTCACAGACACATCCAGAAACAATGATTCACTAGCCATCTATGCATCCTTCAA
Organism: Pan troglodytes; assembly: GCF_028858775.2. Taxonomy (NCBI): domain Eukaryota; kingdom Metazoa; phylum Chordata; class Mammalia; order Primates; family Hominidae; genus Pan; species Pan troglodytes. The sequence continues at coordinate 66,717,206 of NC_072408.2, read as the reverse complement.
TTCAATCAAGTTGACACCTAAAATTAACTGTCACAGTTATAGAATCCTATTCAATTTAATACCCAATTTTCTTTTTTAGTCAGATTTAGTTGTTTATACAAATAGCTCATGTTTTCATTAGCACTTGCAAGATTGATTATATTTTTCTTCACTTTTTCACTTTACCCTCTGGGGAAAAAAATCAGATTTAGAATGCTATGCTAAGATCAGTCTTTGAACATGTTAAAAGGACAGTTCCTGTTGATCAGTTTCCTTTCTTTACCCCTTTCACACCTCAGCGGCCTATGTAAAACTCAGTTGGCTTCTATGTTCCTGGGTTTCTAATATTTTCGTTTTAGGATTTTAAATAACAAATAGTTTTACAGGGCACATTTTATTTCCAATGTTCTGGTATATCCAGGGACTTTTAAGTGTCCTTAGTAAGATTTTATAAATAGGTTATAAAAATTAAGTACTTAATCAGTAATAAGTGTTTTTCACTTATTTTCTTTTCAGGATAAGTATTAAAAGAAAATATATTTTATTTTGTCAACTCCTTTACCAACTCTGTAAGCCCGCAATCTAATCAGGAATAGCACAGTGGGTAAGCAAGAGCTATATATGTAAAGGTAGAGTGGTTATCATTCAATATGTGTCATGAATATACTCTTGTTTTGTAATCTCACTTTTCATAACCTCACTTTTGAGGCAGGAAATAGCATAGCTCCACTGTATACTGTAGGATTTATAGAGGCCTTCCCAGGAAATTTTTTGAGTATCAGACTCTTGGCAATAACTTTGGTTACTTCATTCTTCTTCCTAAAATCAGTCTTTCCTGAGGCATTTAGCTGGCACCAGATTCAATTTCTTCAGAATTTCTATAGTTATTTTAGCCTACCACATAATTTAAACCTCAATTATATGCTTTTTATGTTAATATTGTTATAATTGTGTAGTACTGGGAGTTTTCATGACATTGGAAGGAGAACAGAAAAGCTTTAGTTTGAATGCTGACTTACTATTTACTACCCATTTGGCTTTACCCACATCACATCCTGTCTGAACCTCTTTCTCATGTGAAAAAAATGGGAATAATATCTTACTTTGCTGAGTTTTTGGAATAACTTTATGTAAAGTACCTTTTGAGAAGTATTTCCTGAATAAATATTAGCTATTATTATAAGTTGCTATATTTTATTTTTATCTCATCCAATGCAAATGTAAATTGTACATTCAGCAAGTATATACCAAAAATGGTGAAGGTTCTGAGATTTCACCCTACTTACAAGCTAACAAATTTATTCTGTCACAGTTTCATGGATGATAGTAGAAAACATGAGACTTGGCTGGGTATGGTGGCTCACGCCTGCAATCCCAGCACTTTGAGAGGCCGAGGTGGGTGGATCATGAGGTCAGGAGATCGAGACCATCCAGGCTAACACAGTGAAACCCCATCTCTACTAAAAATACAAAAAATTAGCCAGGCATGGTGCCGGGTGCCTGTAGTCTCAGCTACTCGGGAGGCTGAGGCAGGAGAATGGCATGAACCCAGGAGGCGAAGCTTGCAGTGAGCCGAGGTTGTGCCACTGGATTCCAGCCTGGGCGACAGCGCGAGACTCTGTCTCAAAAAAAAAAAAAAAAGAAAAGAAAAAGAAAAAAAGAAAATATGACACTTCTGGGGTCAGAGACAAAAGACAATTTATTGCTGACAGCAGTAACAGCAGACAGAATCTTAGCATTTTGCAGCAGCTCTTCAAGCCCCAATTTTCTTAGTGAAGAGGGTCAGAAGATGACTGTAAATACAGTGAGTTTTTTGTAGGACAGGAGCCTTGGGAACGTAGGGAGCTTAGGGAACACAAATTGTTTTAAAAAGAAGTAAGTATGCCTGCCATTGCTCCAGAGAGAGATACTATCTCGATCTTCCAAGGCTGTGAGACAATCTGCCCTTTGTTCTGAGGGACAGTATTTCTGTCTTTCAAGATTGTTTGCTTAAAAAGGTCCTTGAAAAGATAGTTAGAAACAAAAGGCAATTAGTGTCTTGTTCACAAGATGTACAGACATGTGAGAGACCTGTGGGAAATTGGCTTCCAACAGCATACTTTATAGGATAAAATCCAAAAACAAGTTAAGGTTTAGTGAGTTTCAGCTATGATAAAAATATTAGGTTGGTGCAAAGGTAATTGCAGTTTTTGCCATTAAAGGTAATGGCAAAATTACTTTTGTACCAACCTAATAACTGGGATTAAACTTATTACTCTATAGTAAATAATAGAAAACTGAAAAGATACATAGGGCAGTGGTTTTTAGGCAGTGGTCAAAAGACATCAGAGGACTGAATCCTGAGAGAAGGCAAATGAATGATGTGAGTTCTAAGACAGTCTTTGTTCTCTGCTTAGAGACTTTTATACAGCTCAGTGTAGGGGGGATATACCAAATAAAGCATGGCAGACTGGCTGAATCAAGAAGACAGAGAAAAGAGTTCAGGGAGGCTGAGGTGCCAGACATGTTTAAGGAAGAATACTCAGAAAGTGGGAAATGCATAAAGAGCTCTAAAAATACGCATTAGGGGTTCCATTTAAATGACTGTTGACTATTATGCTGCCTCATGAGGATAGAACCCTATGAGGCTAGACCAAAAAAAGTGTTGTGAATTTGTAAGATAAATAGTTCCTAGATTTTACACAGGTCTGGGAAATATTTAAGTTCTAACCACCTAGAATAGAGAGTCCTTGTTCAACAGCTGAGCCATTAATAAAGACTCCAGAAAAGTCATGCCTTGATAGTGGTGCTAAACAGTCTTCAGAGTAAAATTACTCTAAACCTTCTCTTAAAAAGCTTGAAAACAAGGCTTAAAAGGATAAAACTGATCACAAGTAATTTAACTAATTGCCAGAACAAAAGCCAATACCATTTAAAGAAATACAATAAAATACAGCACTTGAAAGCATGAAAATGACAATCTAGTAAAAATTTATTATACATACAAAGAGGCAGGAAAATGTGACACATTAACAGAAGAAAAATAAAAACAATATAATATATAACTGGTCAACAGAAACATACCTAGAAATGACAGATATGATCTTAGCAGGAAAAAACTTTAAATAATCTAGGTAGTTTTTAATGTTCAAGAATTTAAAAGAAAGCATGAAATAATGAATAGAAATGTGGAAAATATTTTTAAAAGATTCAAATGGACTTCTGGAGATGAAAAAATATAATATCTCAAGTTAAAAATACTTTAAGAAATAGAAGCAGGTTAGAAATTATGTTAGAGGCAATCCATGAACTTAAAATATAGTGATAGAAACTAGCAGATGAAACAAAAAGAAAAAAAAAGTGGTAAAACTTTTGATAGAACCTCTGTAATTAAGTGGGAGACAATACATGTAATTAGAAACCAAAATGGAGGAGAGAGAAAAAGTATTTCAAGAAACAATAGCTGAAAATTTCCCAAATTTGATAAAAATTATAAACTCACAGATCTAAGATTTTCAACAAAAAATGTTTGAAAACTGCCAATAAAGAAAAAAAATTTAAGTAAAAAACAGAGTAAAAGACACATTATATAGAGAGGACAAAAATAAGAATTACAGCACATTTCTTGTCTGAAACTATGCAAGGCAGAAGACAATAAAATTACATCTTTAAAATTATATTAAAAAATTAAGTTAACCTAGAATTCCACATCCAATAACAATATAGTTTAAAAATTAGAGGTAAGTTTTCAGACTAAAAAAAAGTTCAGATTTTTAAGTCCCCAGTAGACCTACACTATAAGAAATATTAAATAAAATACAGTAGACTCTCTATAGCTGTGAGTTCTGCATTCATGGATTCAACAAATTGTGGATAATTTTTTTTAAAGATTGTTGCATCTGTATTGATCATAATATAGGAGTTACTAAGAAATTATTTCAGGCAGATAGTAAGGGTCAGGGGTCCTCGGTAGGTGTAACTAACGGGTATCAAGCTCTATTGTCAGTTATGGTCTATAGAACCCCCACAAATGGTGGTAATCTTAACACTTACATTCTAACACTATATTTTAAACTTGTAAAATTTATCTCTTTCCATCTAGAAGCAGTCAAACTCCAAACAGTGCTGTGAGCAGAGCCCACATGGACATGCCATTCTTCCAAGAACCCTTAGATCGACCTCAGAAGAAGGCTCAACTGCTGTTCCCCCGTACAATGCCCCTTTTCAGCAGGAAGTAGCCAGAAAGAATCGTCGTCCAACACCCCAACAGCAGTTAGGTTTACTTCTCTTCAGGGAGGAATAATGTAGGAGTTATTAAGAAATTATTTTAGGCAGGTAGTAAAGGTAAGGAGTCCTTGGTAAGTCTTCTTATTAAAAAAAAAAAAAAAAAAAAACAGCTCCCAAAACATTTCTTTTCTGACAGAAAGGCCGTCAGGCCAGCAACCATTGATATGCAAATACAGGCTATTAGAAAGTACGCCCAAAGTGGCAGTTCCCACCCTCTTCTCCTTGTCACCACATGTGCCAGGTGTCATGGCCGCCTTCAGATAACACCACATGTGCAGGACATCCTTGGCGACCTGTATTTGCATATTAAAAGACTTGAGTGGGAGCGCCAGTTTTTTCAAGGACTACGTGAATGACACACCTGGTCAAACCAATCCCATGGGCCCTGTGCAAATCAGACACCGCCTCCTCCAGCCTCCCAATACAGCCAACTGCTTTCCGCAGCATGCAGGGTTTCTCCATTCAGAGACCCCCTCCCTGTGTACAGGAGAGACGTTTTCTTCTTTCTTTCTTCTTTCTTGCCTATTAAACTTTTCGCTCCTTAAAACCGCTCCATGTGTGTCCGTGAAGTTAATCGTATCGGCGTGAGACCAAGGCCCCTGGTGTTTCTCCAGTCATCAGAACCACATCATTTATATGCAGACTTTTCTTGTCATTATTCTCTAAGTAATACAGCGTAACAACTATTTATATAGTATTTACATTGTATTAGGTATTACAAGTAATCTAGAAAAGTTTCATAATGTATGGGAAGATATGTGTAGATTATAAGCAAATGCTAAACTGTTTTATAAAGGAACTTGAGCATCCATGAATTTTGGTATTCTCAGAGGGTCCTGGAGCCAGTCCCCCACAGATACCAAAGGATGGCCGTACTTTAAACAAAGGTATAATGATACTAACTGGATTTTATATTTACACACACACAAAAAGTGGTGAAAACATTAAGTAATGAGTAAATGTAAAAATATAGCTTTGTCTCTTTTTAAATTTTTTCTTTAAAATGAGGTTTACAGCTTAAAGCAAAAATATGAATAATAAATTGTGGTGTTCATAGGAAACAGTAACTTATATGCCTCAAAAGGTAGAACAAAGGGCCAGGCACCGCTGGCTCACGCCTGTAATCCCAGCACTTTGGGAGGCCAAGATGGGCGGGGTCAGGAGATCGAGACCATCCTGGCCAACATAGTGAAAACCTTTCTCTACTAAAAATACAAAAATTAGCCAGGTATGGTGGCGCACACCTATAGTCCCAGCTACTTGGGAGGCTGAGGCAAGAGAATCACTTGAAGCTGGGAGGCAGAGATTGCAGTGAGCAGAGATCATGCCACTGCACTCCAGCTTGGCGACAGAGGAGACTCCATCTCAAAAAAAAAAAAAAAAAAAAAAGGAGCACAAAGGGTGAAAAGGAAGTAAATATAAATATTGTAAGGTTGTTATATTACAGATAAAGTGACATAACATTAGTTCACGGCATAGTGAGATATTTTAAAATGATTTTTATAAACCCTGGAGCAATCAACAAAAATTAAAACAAAGATAAATAGATAATAACCCAAGAATGGACATAAAATGAAATAGTAATAATTCATCAATAAATCCAAAAGACAAAAGGAAAAGAGGGGAAAAGAAACAAAGAACAGATGAAGACAAGTAGATTCCAAGGTCAGGCATTGTAAGACTGAATAAAAAAGCAAGACCCTTATGTTGGAAATAAGAAATTTACTTTAGATATAAAGATGAAAGCAACTTAAAAGGGAAGTGGAAAAATGCATCATATGAAACACTATAAGAAAGCTGGAATGATCTCATTAACATCAGAAAAGTTACTGTTCAGAACAAGGAATATTAGCAGGAATCTTATCAGAATATTACATTTTGCCATGATAAAGATTTCAATTCAGAAGACACAATAGGGTTAACTATGCACACATTCAATTATAAAGCTTTCATATAGAAGCAAAAATTGACAGAACTGAAAAGGGAAACAGACACATTTATAATTATCCATAGTTAAGTTGGAGACTTAAACATTCTCCTCTTAGGAACCAGTAGAACAAGCAGGCAGAAGATCAGAAATATGTAGAAGCATTGAATAACATTATTAACCATATTTACTCAATTGATATTTCTAAAACATTGCATGAAACAACTGCCAAATATACATCCTTTTAAAGTGCACATGAGGCTGGGCATGGTGGCTCACACCTGTAATCCCAGAGACTGAGGTGGGCAAGAGTTTGAGATCAGCCTGGCCAACATGGTGAAACCCCTTCTCTACTAAAAATACAACAGAAAAATCAGCCGGACATGGTGGTACATGCTTGTAATCCTAGCTATAATCCTAGCTACTCGAGAGGCTGAGGCAGGAGGATCGCTTAAACCTGGGAGGTAGAGGTTCCAGTGAGCTGAGATTGCGACACTGCACTCCAGCCTGGGTGACAGAGTGAGACTCCGTCTCAAAAAAAAAAAGAAAACAAAACGCACATGGAGTTAAAAGGATTGAAATCAGTTTGTTTTTGCACCGCTGTGGAATTAGATTAGACATAAACAACAGAACAATACCCAGAATAACCTCAGCATTTTGAATTTTAAGCACTTCTCTAGTAAGTACTCATGGTTAAAAAAGGAAAAAAAAAACAAAAACAAAAAACAGCACAGGAAAATTAGAAAATGTTTTGAACTGAATGAAAATGAGCCCCTGTTACACCTCTGCCACCTCTGGTGCAAACATGTGCATGGACGCCAGCAAATCTGCCCTTCCCAGTGCCTCACCCCTGCTGCACAGTCACCACCACTGGCGGGAGCTTACAGAGAAATGTCACCACCCCACTCCCACCAGTGGCCCTCTCAAGCCAATGTGCATAAACTTCATCACACTGCTGTGGCTGCTGGCATGTGCAAGCAAGCATGTATCCCACTGCCACTGCCACTGTCACTGCCCTGATGAAGTACTTTGGCTGACAGCCCCCCATCAGAGTGTTGTGACCTACAGACTGAGAACACCTCGGCCCCTCCAACACTACAGATTCCTAACCTCAAGGGGCCAGAGAACAAAGCAACGGGCTTGGTCCCAGCCCTTCAGAGCCACAGCACACATTCCAGGACTGCCAAGCTGAGCCGTGGTCCCCTAAAATCTTCTAGAAGCAAAGCCAGCTGACTGAACCCACCTTATACCACAATCAAATACCCAAGGGCATCAAAGAAGATAAAAGCAAAAAACCCCACCCAAAGGACAGCAACTACTAAGATTGAACAAACATCAGCTCACACAAATGAGAAAGAGCCAGCACAAGAATTGTGGCAACTTAAAAAGCTGGATTGTCTTCCTACCTCCAAATGGCCACACTAGTTCACCAGCAGTGGTTCTTAATCAGGCTGAAGTTGCCGAAGTGACTGAAATGACAGGCACAGAATTCGGAATATAGATAGGAATGAAGATCATTGAGATTCAGGAGAAAGTTGAAACCCAATCTAAGGAAAACAATAAAATGATACAGGAGAGGAAAGATGAAATGGCCGTTATAAGAAAGAACCAAACTAATTTAACAGAGCTGAAAATCTCACTTCAAGAATTTACAATACAATCACAAGTATTAACAGCAGAATAAACCAAGCTGAAGAAAGAATCTCAAAGCTCACAGACAGGTTCTCCAAAATAACTCAGACAGACAAACATAAAGAAAAAGAATAAAAATGAATGAACAAAACCTTTGGGAAATATAGGATTACGAAAAGAGACAAATTCTATAACTCATTTGCATTCCTGAAAGAGAGAGAGAGAAAGAAAGAAAGCAACTTGGAAAAAATATTTGAGGACATGGTCCATGAAAATTTATTGAACCTTGCTTGAGAGGCTAATATTCAAATTCAGGAAATGCAAAGAACCTTGTGAGATACTATACAAGACAATCATCCCCAGGACACATAGTCGTTAGGTTCTCCAAGGTCAAAATGAAGTAAAACATGTTAAAGACAGCTAGAGAGAAGGGGCAGCTCACCTACAAAGGGAAGGTCATCAGGTAACAGCAGACCTTTCAGCAGAAACCCTGCAAGCCAGAAGAGATTAGGGGCCTATATGAAGAATTCTTAATGAAAAGAAATTCCAACCAAGAATTTCATATCCAAGCAAGCTAAGCTTCATAAGTGAAGAAGAAATAAGATTTTTTTTTCAGACAAGCATATGTAAGGGAATTTATTACCACCAGACATGCCTTAGAAGAAGTCCTTAAGGGAGTGCTAAATATGAAAGGAATGACTGTTACTGGCCTCACAAAAACACACTTTAGTACATAGACCATTGACACTATAAAGTAACTACAAATCAAGTCTGCATAATAATCAGCTAACAACATGATGACAAGATCAAAACCCACATATAAATATGAACTTTTTTTTATTCATCATATTTACTTTATTATTCTTTTGATGTAGACAAGGTCTATATTGATATTGTCTGTGTCTTCAGTGATATTGACAATTTGTGTTTTCTTTTTTTTTCCCTTGTGAGTCTTGCTAAAGATTTATTTTTTAAATCATTTTGAGGAACCAGACTTTGTTTCATTTATTTTTATTGTTTTTCTGTTTACAACCTAATTGATTTCAGTTCTGATCCTTATTATTTCCTTCCTTCTGCTTGCTATGGGTTTATTTTGCTCTTTTTCTGAGTTCTTATGGTGGGAACTTAGGTTATTGGTCTGAGACTATTCCTCTTTTCTAATGTATGCATTTAGTACTATAAATTTTCGTCTATGTACTACTTTAGCAGTTTCCCATAAATTTTGAAATATTGTATTTTCATTTTAATTCAGTTCAATGAATTTTTATTTCCTTTCAGACTTCCTCCTTGACCTATGGATTATTTAGAAGTGTGCTATTTAGTTTCAGTGTGTTTGTAGATTTTTCCTGTTTATTTTTCTGTTAATTGATTTCCAGTTTGATTATATTGTAGATAACATGCTCTATAATTTCACAACTTTTAAATTTGTTAAGGTTTGTTTTACTGCCCAGAATATTGTCTCAAAATATATTCTGTTGCCATTTGAGTTCTGCTGTTGTTGGGGGAAGCGTTCTATAAATGTCCATTAAATCTTGTTGCTTGACTGTGGTGTTGATTTTTTTCTGCATCCTTGTTGATTACCTCCCTAGTTGTTCTATCGGTTGTTGGGAGAGTTTGTTGGAGTCTCCATCTCTAATTGTTGGCTTGTCTATTTTCAGTGTTAGTTCTACCAATTTAAATTTGACATATTTTCAAGCTCTGTTGTTTGCTGCATAAACATTTAGAATCACTATGCCTTCTTCGTTGTTCAACCTGCTTATCATTATGTAATGCTCCTCTCTGATTATGGTGATTTTCTTTGCTATGAAATCTAGCTTATCTGATATTCATATAGCTAATCCTGATTTTTAAAATTAATTTTTATGATATATATAGTTCTATACATTTTAAAAATTACACTTTAAGTTTTAGGGTACATATGCACAACGTGCAGGTTTGTTACATATGTATACATGTGCCATGTTGGTGTGCTGCACCCATTAACTCGTCATTTACATTAGGTATATCTCCTAATGCTATCCCTTCCCCCTCCCCCCACCCCATGACAGGCCCTGGTGTCTGATGTTCCCCTTCCTGTGTCCAAGTGTTCTCATTGTTCAATTCCCACCTATAAGTGAGAACATGCAGTGTTTGGTTTTTTGTCCCTGCGATAGTTTGCTGAGAATGATGGTTTCCAGCTTCATCCATGTCCCTACAAAGGACATTTACTCGTCCTTTTTTTATGGCTGCATAGTGTTCCATGGTGCATATGTGCCACATTTTCTTAATCCAGCCTATCATTGATGGATGTTTGGGTTGGTTCCAAGTCTTTGCTATTGTGAATAGTGCCACAATAAACACACGTATAGACCAATGGAACAGAACAGAGCCCTCAGAAATAATACCACACATCTACAACCATCTGATCTTTGACAAACCTGACAAAAATAAGAAATGGCAAAAGGATTCCCTATTTAATAAATGGTGCTGGGAAAACTGGCTAGCCATATATAGAAATCTGAAACTTGATCCCTTCCTTACACCTTATACAAAAATTAATTCAAGATGGATTAAAGACTTAAATGTTAGACCTAAAACCATAAAAACCCTAGAAGAAAGCCTAGGCAATACCATTCAGGACATAGGCATGGGCAAGGACTTCATGTCTAAAATACCAAAAACAATGGCAACAAAAGCCAAAATTGACAAATGGGATCTAATTAAACTAAACAGCTTCTGCACAGCCAAAGAAATGACCATCAGAGTGAACAGGCAACCTACAGAATGGGAGAAAATTTTTGCAATTTACTCATCTGACAAAAGGCTAATATCCAGAATCTACAAAGAACTCAAACAAATTTACAAAAAGAAAACAGACAACCCCATCAAAAAGTGGGTGAAGTATATGAACAGACACTTCTCAAAAGAAGACATTTATGCAACCAACAGACACATGAAAAAATGCTCATCATCACTGGCCATCAGAGAAATGCAAATCAAAACCACAATCAGACACCATCTCACACCAGTTAGAATGGCAATCATTAAAAAGTCAGGAAACAGCAGGTGCTAGAGAGGATGTGGAGAAATAGGAATATTTTACACTGTTGGTGGGACTGTAAACTGGTTCAACCATTGTGGAAGACAGTGTGGTGATTCCTCAAGGATCTAGAACTAGAAATACCATTTGACCCAGCCATCCCATTACTGGGTATATACCCAAAGGATTATAAATCATGCTGCTAGAAAGACACACGCTCAATATGAACTTTGAATGTAAATGAGATAAAATTGAAAGGCACAGAGTGGCAAGTTGGATAAAGAAGCAAGACCCAAATGTATACTGTCTTCAAGAGACCCATCTCACATGCAATGACATGCAGAGACTCAAACTAAAAGAATGGAGAAAAATTGACTGAGCAAACAGAAAACAAAAAAGCAGGGGTTGCTGTTCTAAGTTTAGACAAACAGACTTTAAACCAACAATGATCAAAAAAGATGAAGAAGGGCATTACATACATAATGGTAAAGGGTTCAATTCAACAAGAAAACCTAACTATCCTAAACATATACGTACCCAAGACAAGCATACCCAGATTTATAAGATAATTTCTTAGAGACCTACAAAGAGACTTAGATAATCACACAATCATAATGGGAGACTTCAACACCCCACTGATGGTATTAGATGGATCATTGAGGCAGAAAACTAACAAAGATATTCAGGACCTGAACTTGACCCTTGACCAAGTAGACCTAACAGATATCTACAGACTCTTTATCCCAAAACAACAAAATATATATTCTTCTCACCTGCACATGGCACATACTCTAAAACTGACAACACATTTGACCATAACACAATTATCTGCAAATGCAAAAAAACCCAAATCATACCAACCACACTGATGGACCACAGCACAATAAAAATAAAAATCAATACTAAGAAGATCACTCAAAATCATATAATAAACATGGACATTAAACAACCTGCTCCTGAATGACTTTTGGGTAAGCAAAAAAATTAAGGCAGAAATCAAGAAATTTTAAATTAATGAGAACAAATTACAATATACCAGAATTTTTGGGACATAGCCAAAGCAGCGTTAAGAGGAAAGTTTGCAATGCTAAACTCTAACATGAAAAGTTAGAAAGATCTCAAGTTAACAACCTAACATCACACGTAGAAAAACTAGAAAAGTAAGATCAAACTAAAGCCAAAGCTAGCAGAAGACAAGAAATAGCCAAAATCAGAGCTGAACTAAATGAAATTAAGATGCAAAAAACCATACACAAGATCAACAAATCCAGGAGGTGTTGGTTTTTTGAAAGAGTAAATAAGATTGATAGAATACTAGCTAGACTAATAAAGGAAAAGAGAGAAGATCCAAATAAACACAATCAGAAGTGACAAATAGGACATTACCACCAACCCCACAGAAATACAAAAAACCCTCAGAGACTTATGAACACCTCTATGCATACAAACTAGAAAACCTAATGAAATTGATAAATTCATGAACATATACAACCTCCCAAGATAGAACCAGGAAGAAATTGAAACCCCAAACAGACAAATAATGAGTTCCAAAATTAAATCAGCAGCAAAAAGCTTGCCAACCAGAAAAAGCCTCAGACCAGATGAATTCACAGATGAATTCTACCAGATATTTAAACAAGAGCTGGTACCATTCCTACTAAACTTTTCCAAAAAGTTGAAAAGGAGGGACTCCTCCCTAATTCATTCTATGAGGCCAGCATCATTCTGACACCAAAACCTGGTGGAGGCACAACAAAAAAAGAAAACTTTAGGCAAATATCCTTGATGAACATAAATGCAAAAATCCTCAACAAAATACTAACAAACCAAATCTAGCAGCATATGAAAAACTAATCCACCATGATTAAGTAGGCTTTATCCCTGGGATATAAGGTTGGTTCAACATATACAGATCAGTAAATGTGATTCATCACACAAACAGAACTAAAACCAAACAACACATGATCATCTCAATAGGTACAGAAAAAGCTTTCGATAAAATTCAACATCTCTTCATGTTAAAAACCCACAATAAACTATGCATTGAAGGAAGATATCTCTAAATAGTAAGAGCCATCTATGACAAACCTACAGCCAAACGGGCAAAGACTGGAAGTATTTCTTTTGAAAACCAGAACAAGACAAGGATATTCTCTCTTAACACTCCTATTCAAGATAGTACTGGAAGTTCTAATCAGAGCAATCAGGCATAAGAAAAAAGTAAAAAGCATCCGAATAGGAAGAGAAGAAGTCAAACTATCTGTTTGCAGATGATGTGATTCTGTACCTAGAAAAACCCATATTCTCTGTGAAATGCTCCTAGATCTGATAAACAACTTCAGCAAAATTTCAGCATACAAATCAATGTATGAAAATTGGTAGTATTTGTATACACCAACAACATCCAAGCTGACAGCCAAATCAAAAATGTGATCACATTCACAAAAAACACAAAAAGAATAAAATACCTAGGAATATAGGTAACCAGAGAGGTGAAAGATGTCTGCAATGAGAATTACAAAACACTCCTGAAAGAAATCAGAGATGATACAAACAAATGAAAAAACATTACACGATTACAGATAGTAAGAATCAATATTGTTAACGTGGCCATGCTCCCCAAAGCAGTTTACAGAATCAATGTTATTCCTATCAAATTACCAATGATATTCTTCATAGAATTAGAAAAAAATATTTAAAATTTATATGAACCAAGAAAAAGTACAAATAGCCAAAGTAATCCAAGCCAAAACAAAAACAAAAACAAAAACGAAGCTGGAAGCACCAGATTACGTGACTTCAAATACTACAAGTCTTCAATAACCAAAACAGCATGTTAGTGGTACAAAAACAGACAGCTAGACCAATGGAACAGAATAGAGAGCCCAGAAATAAAGCCACACACCTGCAGCCATCTTATCTTCAACAAAGTCGACTGATATGGTTTGGCTGTGTCCCCCCAAAAATCTCCCCTTTAATTGTAATAAACCCCATTTGTCAAGGGTGGGGCCAGGTGGAGATAATTGAATCGTGGGAGTGGTTTCCCCCATACTGTTCTTGTGGTAGTAAATAAGTCTCATGAGCTCTGATGCATTTATAAATGGGAGTTCCCCTGCACAAGCTCTCTTGCCTTCTGCCAAGTAAGATATGTCTTTCTTCCCCTTCACTTTCCACCAGGATTGTGAGGCCTCCCCTGCCATGTGGAACTGTGAGTCAATTAAATCTCTTTCCTTTATAAATTACCTAGTCTCTGGTGTGTCTTTATTAGCAGTGTAAGAACAGACTAGTACACAGACAAAAACAAGCAGTGGGGAAAGGACTCCCTATTCAATAAATGTTGCTGAGCTAACCGGCTACCCATATGCAGAAGATTGAAACTGGACCCCTTCCTTACACCATATATAAAAACCAACTCAAGATTGATTAAAGACTTAAATAAGAAACCTAAAACTGTAAAAACCCTGGAGATAACCTAGGAAATACTATTCTGAAAATAGGAACTGGCAAAGATTTCATGATGAAGATGCCAAAAGCAATTGCAACAACAACAACAACGAATTGACATATGGGACCTAATAAAACTAAAGAGCTTCTGCACAGCGAAAGAAACTATCAACAAAGTAAACAGACAAACTACAGAATGGGAGAAAAATTTTGCAAACTATGCATCTGACAAAGGACTAATATCCAGCATCTGTAAGGAACTTAAACAAATTAACAAGCAAACAACAAATGACCCCATAAAAAAGTGGGCAAAGGATGTAAACAGACACTTTTCAAAAAAAAAAAAAAAAGCATACATGTGGCCAACAAGCACATGAAAAAATACTCAATATCACTAATCATTAAAGAAATGTGAATCAAAACCACAAGGAGATACCATCTTACACAAGGCAGAATGACTATTATTAAAAAGTCATAAAATAACAGATGCTGGTGAGGTTTCAGGTAAAAGGGAATGCTTATACCTGGCTGGTGGAAATGTAAATTAGTTTAGCTATTGTGGAAAGTAATTAGGGATTTCTCAAAGAACTTAAAACAGAACTATCATTCACCCAGCAATCCCATTACTGGGTATATACCTAAAGGAATATAAATATTTCTACCATAAAGAGTCCTGTATGTGTATGTTAATCACAGCACTATTCCCAATAGCAAAGACATGGAATCAACCTAAATGCCCATGAATGGCAGGCCGGATAAATAAAATGTAGTACATATACACCAGGGAATACTATGCAGCCATAAAAAGAATAAGATCATGTACATTGCAGCAACATGGACAGAGCCGGAGATCATTAACTTAAGCAAACTAACACAGGAACAGAAAGCCAAATACCACGTACTCTCACTTATAAGTGTAAGGTAAACATTGAGTACACATGGACACAGAGGAGGGAAAAACAGATACCAGGGCCTACTTGAGGGTGGAGACTGGGAGGGGGTGAGAATTGAAAAACTACCTATCAGGGACTGGCACAGTGGCTCAAGTCTGTAATCCCAACACTTTGGGAGGCGGAGGTGAGCAGATCACCTGAGGTCTGGAGTTCAAGACCAACCTGACCAACATGGTGAAACCCCATCTCTACTAAAAATGCAAAATTAGCTGGGTGTGATGGTGCATGCCTGTAATCCCAGCTACTCAGGAGGCTGAGGCAGGAGAATCGCTTGAACCCAGGAGGCAGAGGTTGCAGTGAGCCGAGATCGCACCATTGCATTCCAGCCTGGGCAAAAACAGTGAAACTCCGTCTCAACAACAACAACAAAAAAACAAAAAGAATAACTACTATCAGGTACTACCTACCTATCAGGTACTATGCTTATTACCTGGGTGATGAAATAGTCTGTACATCAAACCCCTATGAACACAATTTACCTATATAACAAACCTGCACATGTACCCATGAACCTAAAATAAAAGTTAAAAAAAATGAAACACGACATATCAAAATCTGGGAGATGCTGCTTCAGCAGTATTAAGAGGGAAATTTATACTTTAAATATGCGTGTTAGAAAAGAAGTGAGCCACAAAACTAGAAAATCAACAAATTAAATGCAAAGTTAGTAGAAGGAAGCACATAAAAAATAAAATTTCAAAAATCAATATAAAAGATGCACAATAGAAAAAAAGAATAAAAATGTTCCTTTATAATATCAACAAAGCTGAAAAATACCTAAGCAGGTTAATCGAGAAAATAGAGAAACAGATTACCAATATCAGAAATGAAATAGGGATCATCACTGCATATTCTATAGACAGGGTATGTTAAGGAATATCAGGAAGAGATTATGCCTGTCAATTTGAAAACTTAGTTGAAATGGACAATCTCTTTGGAAGGCACAACTTACCATAATTAAATTAAGAAGAGTTGGAAGGTTATGTTTCTACATAAGAATATAGAAAGCCTCAAGTGAACATTATTCCTACCCTACCACTGAGAAAAACCTGGATAATCTGCAAATAATAATAATAATAAAATACTTAAATCATCTATTTTCTTGAGCCCATCAGAGACCTGAGCTTTCATGGCAGCCAAATGATCAGAATTCCCCAGAGTGACAAGACCTTTTGAGGATAAACAGGACTTCTAAATTCTTTTCTTTTTGGCAGAGGATGAAAGACAGAAATGGCCATCATTCAAATCAGTGGGAAGAACTCTGTTAACATTATAAGAAATTTTAAAGGGCAGAGTGTGGGCTGGCATATTTGTTCATAATAGCTGGGATCCCAAGCATAAAGTGCCTTAGCACTCACTAACAAACTTCTTCTTCTTCTTTTTTTTTTTTCCGGGACGGAGTTTCATTTTTGTTGTCCAGGCTGGAGTGCAATGGCACAGTCTTGGCTCATTGCAACCTCTGCCTCCCGGGTTCAAGCGATTCTTCTGCCTCAGCCTCCCAAGTCGCTGGGATTACAGGTGCCCACCACCATGCCTGGCTGATTTTTTTCTTTTTTTGCATTTTTAGTAGAGACAGGGTTTCGCCATGTTGACCAGGCTGGTCTTGAACTCCTGACCTCAGGTGATCCGCCCGCCTTGGCTTCCCAAAGTGCTGGGATTACAGGCATAAGCCACCGTGCCTGGCCACTCAAAAACTTCTTTCCAGGGCTCTCTACTCAATACTCCCAAGAACAAAGGGTCAGTGCAGGGGGCAGAGTCTCCCTCAGTGCCACAGACAAGTTGATAATGATTAATCAATACCAGGAAAAAGGGACTGAGAGGAAATAATTCCAAAACATACATCTTTTAAGAACTTATATTCAAAATACATAAAGAGCAGTCATGAGTCAATAAGAGATCCAATAACTCAATAAAACTCATCAAAATATTTGACCAAACACTTCATCAAAGAAGATATACTGATAGCAAACAAGCACACAAAAAGATGTCCAAAATCATTAGTTATTAGGAAAATGCAATTTTTATGAGATATTCACATACAACAAAATTCATCATTTTTAATTGTATAATTCAGTGGTTCTTAGTATATTCACAAGGTTGGGCAACCACCATTATTATCTTACTCCAGAACATTCTCATCACTCCAAAAAAACCCCCGTATCTATTGGTGGTACTCCCTATTCCCTCCTCCTCTCATCCTCTGACAACCACTAATCTACTTTCTATCTCTATGGATTTGCCTCTGATGGATATGTCATATCAATGGAATTATATGACCTTTTGCAACTGGCTTTTTCACTTAGCATAATATTTTCAAGGTATGAAAATATTATGGTATGGTATGATATAGTGGTTTATTCCTGCTTATGGCTGAATAATATTCCATTCTATGGATATACCACACCTTTTCTTTTAATCTGTCGGTTGAAGGACATTTGGGCTGTTTTCACATTTTGGCTATTGTGAATAACGTAACTAAAATATGCAGGTACAAGTTTTTGTATAATGTATGCTTTCAATTATCTTATGTATATACTTAAGAATATAATTTTTGGATCATCTTGTTAATCTATGTTTATCTCCTTGAAGAACTGCCAAACTGTTGAGGAACTGCCAAAACATTGTCCACAGCAGTTGTACCATTTTATAATTCCATCAACAATGTATGAGGGTGCCAATTTCTCTGCATCCTCAGAAACAATTGTTTTGTTATTTATTTTTGTTTGTTTTTGTTTTTGTTTTTCGAGACAGAATCTCACTCTGTCACCCAGGCCAGAGTGCAGTGGCACAGTCTTGGCTCACTGCAATCCCCACCTCCCAGGTTCAAGCAATTCTCCTGCCTCAGCCTCCCAAGTAGCTGGGATTACAGGTGCCCACCACCATGCCCGGCTAATTTTTGTATTTTTAGTAGAGGTGGGGTTTTGCCATGTTGGCCAGGCTGGTCTTGAACTCCTGACCTCAGGTGATTCCCCCTGCCTTGGCCTCCCAAAGTGCTAGGATTACAGGTGTGAGCCACCACACCCAGCCTGTTATTTTTTTAATTATCACCATCCTAGTGAGTGTGAAGTAGTATTGCATTGTGGTTTTTATCTATTTCTCACTAAAAACTAATGCTGCTGAGCATTTTTTCAAGCATCTGTTGGCTATTTGAATATCTTCTTTGTAGTAATGTATATTCAAATACTTTGCTCATTTTTAATTGGATTGTCTTGTTATTGTTCAGTTGTAACAATACCTTTTATGCCCTGGATATGAACATGTATATACTATTTGCAAATGTTTTCTCCCATTGTGTGGGTTTCTCTTCACTTTCTTATGTGAGTTTCTCTTCAATTTCTAAAACCCATTATGTGGGTTTCTCTTCACTTTCTTGAGAGCATTTTGGGGGCACAAAAGTTTTGATTCTGATGAAGTCAAATTCACATATTTTTTTCTCTGTTTACACCTATTGCGTTTAGTGTCATACCTAAGAAACCATTGCCTAAGCCAAAATCATGAAGATTTATACTTCTGTTTTATTATAAAGATTGTATAGGTTTAGCTTTTATATTTAGGTCTTTGATGCACTTTGAGTCAATTTTTTAATATTATGCAAAAGAGGAGTCCAATTTTATTTCTTTCATGTGGATAATCAGTTCTCCCAACAATATTTGTTTGAAAGACTTTTCTTTTCCTGTTGAATGCTCTTGGCACACTTATGGATATATAATTTATTTTTGAACTTTCAATTACATTTTATTATTTATCTATCCTTATGCTAGCAAAACACACTTGATTATTGTAGCTTTTGAGCAGCATTTGAAATTCAGAAGTGTGAGTATTCCAAGTTCGTTTTCTTTTTCAGGATTGCCTGGCTATTCTGGGTCCCTTACAATTCCATATAAATCTTAGGATTAATTTCCCCATTTCTATAAAAAATTCAGTTATAATTTTGATAAGATTTTGTTGAATCTCCAGATTAATTTGAGAAGTATTGCCATCTTAACAATATCAAGTCTTCTAATCCATGAACATAGATATCTTTTCATTTATTTAGGTCTTCTTTAATTTCTTTTAACAACATTTTATAGTTTTCAGTGTACAAACCTTTCCTTTCATAGTTAAATGTATTCATCAGTATTATATTGTTTTTGATGTTACTGTAAATTGAATTGTTTTTTAAAATTTTATTTCAGATTGTTTCTTGTTAGTGTATAAAATTAAAATTTGTTTTCATGTGTGTTGATCTTTTGTCCTACAAACCTGCTGGATTAGCTTTGATAGTTTTTCTGTGGATTCTTTAGGAGTATTGTGTGTATACATGTGTGTGTGTGTGTGTGTGTGTGTGTGTGTGTGTGTAGAGAGAGAGAGAGAGAAAGGGTCATCCTCAAATAGAGATAGTTTTACTTCTATCTTTCCAATGTTGATGCATTTTATTTCTTTTTATTGCTTAATTTCTCTGTCTAGACTCTTCCATTTAATGGTGAAAGGAAGTGGTGAGAGCAACATTTCCATCTTGCTTCTGACCTTATGAGAAAAGCTTTCAGTTTCTACTATTAAGTTAGATGTTAGCTGCGAGTTTTTCATAAGTGCCTGTTGTCAGGTTGAAGACTTTTCCTTCTCTTCTTAATTTGTTGCATGTTTTAATCTTGAAAGTGTGTTGGATTTTGTCAAATGCCCTTTCTTCATCCATTGAATTGACCATATGCGTTTTCCTTTATCTTAATATGGAGTAATGCATTTATTTATTTTCATATGTTGAATTAACTTTACATTCCTGAGACGAATCTCACCTGGTCATGGTGTATAAATCTTTTTATTTGCTGTTGTACTCAATTTGCTTGCATTAGCTTGAGGATTTTTGCATCTATATTTATAAAAGATATTTATCTGTAGTTTTAATATGATGCCCTTTTTATTATTCAGGGTAATGCTGACAACATAGAATAAATTAAAAAGTGTTTTTCCCTATTCTCTTTTTGGAAGAGTTAATTCTTTTTAAAGCATTTGGTAGAATTCACCAGAGAAATGATCTGATCCTAGGCTTTTCTTTGTGGGAAGTTCTTTTGATCACTAACTCAATCTGCTTACTTGTAATAAGCATATTCAGTTTTTTTATTTCTTCTTTAGTCATTTCTTATAGCTTTATTTTTCTACAACTTCATCCATTTTATATAGACATCTGATTTTTTGACATACACTTTTTCATTGCATTCCATATTTCTTCAAGCTCAGTAGTCATGTTCCCTCTTTCATTCATGATTTTAGTAATTCATGATTTTGAATAGTTTTCCACTAATGACTAATGAGATACTTTCTGCCTGGTTCTCCTATTTCTGTTCATTTCTTTTCAAGTCTTTTGATGGCTTCCCTTTCTCTTCCTCTTAAATAGTGGTGGTGTGCAGGACTCTTGCTAGAATGTCTTCTATTCCAATTCTATGTCATCTACTGCCATGACATAAAATAATACCACGCTGGCAATTCTCAATAATACATTTTTGGAAGAAATCTCTCTTCTGAGCTCTAGAGAGTATCTATAGTTAGAATCTTCATCTTAATGTGCTGAAGTTATCCCAACATGTCCCCAAAAGATACCTACTTCTCCACTCATTAAACGTGCTATGTTTGTGTTACCTAATTCAGTGAATAGTATGACCATTGATCTAAGCACCTAGGAAATAGACCTAAATTTCACATAACTTCTCACATCCTTCATTGACCAAGACCTAAAAATAATGCCTCCCTATATCTCAAAATCTTTCCCCTCTTGTTTATCCCCACCATTTTATTCTCATTCAGGCCTTCACCGTATTCACATGGATGGCTATAATAATCTATTAATTATATTTTTTGCATCTGGTTTTTTATCTCTTCAATCCATACTCTGATCCATAGCCACAGTGCTCTTTCTAAAACACAAGTCTGTTCAAGTTATTGATCTCCATGACTGTAAAACAAAAGTTCAACTCCTTCCTTTGTTTTCCCAACATTTCCAGTCATTTATCTTACCACATTCTATCACAATATATACTCTTACTACATAAATTTTCTTACTGAGCTATTTCATACTTCTGTGTGTTTGCTCTTATTGTTCCCAGTGTATTTCTGCCTGATTGCCTTCTTCTACATTTCCCAAAGCCTGTTTGGTAAACACATCAATTTCTGGAAGCAACACCTGCTCAGTTTTTCATCTGAGGTTAATCACTTCTTCCTTTTGGCCCACATTTTATCTTAACCTCATCTCAGTCTCCATAATGTTGTATCGAATATATTAATTTACATGTCTCTTTCTCCTTTCTATGTTGTAAGATGCTCAAGGGCGGGAGATGTGTATAATTCACTTTACATTCTCATCTTGGAATAACAGATGTTTGAAATACACGTGTTGAAAGAATAGATGAACAAGTGAATGTGGTATTGCTAGATCTCAGTCCTGTTTGACTAGCAAGTAGTATAGCAGGATGTCAAGGGGGTTGGAAGTAAGGCATTCAAATCTGAGAAAATAAAAGGTGCAAAGGCTCAGATAAATTAATTCCATCGAGTATTGTAGAAACTTCAAGTTTAGAAAATTGATGAAGGGAACAAAATAAATAATTACAGCATGGCCAAGTTGCTATATTGAGGGGTTTGAACTTTATCTAGAGGTGATAAAGACTTGTCTCAAGGAATTGTATCTGAGACTTCCCTAGCTCCTCCAGAATATGGCCTAGTGAGTTCCATACGTCTTATACCCTAATCACTAAGTCATTCCTTTCTTTAAAAGCTATTATTTGCATTTTCTAACGATGAAGTTCCTGAAGCAGAGAGTATTCTAAAAACATATATTATTACACTGTGGTAGAAGTAGACATCACTTGTCATTGTTAGCTGAATCCTGTGAATTAGAAGTAGATGTGGAGCCGAACATGACTGTCTCTTTTCTCTTTCTGGACACTAACTCCTCTACATATGCATATGATTTTAAAACTTCATTTCCAGTGGTTCCTTGTAAATTTACATCTTTTCCGTAAGAATAGCCCAAAAACCTCAAACTCATCATCAAAAAGCTGATGTTTGACTATTAAACATGAACTTGTACAAAATTTTGAAAATAACACTTATATAGTCACCAAACTATTTATAGCTGCCAGGACATATTATATACACAGAGATATTTTCCTTTTCTCTTTTTTTAAGTGTATTGGAAACCCTTGAACTACTCTATTGTCTGTCTGTGTATCTACCTATCTATCTATCTATCTACCTACCTACCTACCTGTCTACCTATTTATTTCTTCATACATTCTTTTATTTAGAAAGCAAAGAATTCAACTAGAATGTTCTGGGTCCTGGGAAGGATGTCCTTGAATCTTAGAATTTTTATAGATGTCCCCTATCTACTCTTAAGCCATAAGTGAACAATATCAATGGGAGGAATCCAGTACACTAGCATCTTTCATGTTCAGAAAAATTGAGTTCTAAAGACATAAAATGGCTCATCTAGGGGAAAGCAGCATGTTTTGAGCAGGACTGAGACTGGAAGATCAGTTTCCTTCTCCATTACTATTTTCACTTCACTGAAACATAGTAGGATGATTTTACTTGTATTATGTCCTATTTCAAATTGCATGCTTTCTAACAGTTCTAGAAGAAGTAGAGGGAATTGAGAAGAAATAAATAAAATGAGATTTTTAAAGGCTTAATTTAAGAGGATCAAATGACCGCCTTTGTGATTTGGATTATAAAGTTTGGATAAATTACCTAACTTTCTTCCAGTATATGAAAGAAGATTTAAGATAGAGTAGTAGACAGTGCCTTGGCATCACAGCTGAGGTTAAAACAAGAAGAAATAGACTTCATAATAGTGGATTTGTACTACAATTGAAGAACTTTCTAATTCCAAAAGTTGGAAAAAATACTAGATTCTGTGAGTAAGGCCATAGAAGACTCTTCTTTGGGGATTTTTTTAAAAATAAAAGAACAGGCCATCATATCATGGTCATGCATCCCTATGAAGAAGGAGAAGGCTGAGTTTGGATGATATCCTGAAGTCTCTGACTTTACAATTTTGTATCATTTCAAATTTAAAAGAACAAATTCCCACGTGGCAACTTTCAGACAATAGCTGAGCTATGACAAAAGCTGTGAAATATTGCCAATAGATTGCAAAGCATTTATTAAAAGTTTATAATATTATTATTTTAAATCACATACTTTTTTCATAGAGGATAACATATTAGCATCAAATGGGTAAAAATATATACATTTGCATTTCCTTTTTTGGCCTTTAGCGTTTCTGCATTTTAAAGACTGAAATAATAAAGTGGTTACATGTAGAGTTACAAAAATATACGAAAAAATAAAATGATTCTAATAATTTTAAATGGTATGTTACTATTTACAACATGCCTTCATATATATTACAATATGTTTTTAATCTCACCTGCCACAGATACCCTAAGTGACAGGTGAGACATATGCTATTATCATTTTTAAGGTAGGAAAATAACTCTCAATGTGACAATGATGATTTTCCCAGTTCCACAGGTAGGAAGCCATAAAGTTGACACATCTGGCTCCACATTCCGCAAATCCTTACATTCTCAATAATTTACTGGTTCTTCAAGGCAGAGACTCCTGACCAATTATATGATCCTTGAAATTTAAAATTAATTCTATATTTTTAGATATTATGCACATTCGATAAATTCAACAAGATTTTTTTGAGACATCTACTATATGACAGCTGATTGTGTAGGAGAAAGAGATACACCTAAACTGTTATTGTGTCTGATAGCAAGAATAAAATACCATGGGGAAAAGTGGGGGAAATAAATTATTTTGGCTGATAAATGAGGTTTCTGGAAAAGGCTTCACAGAGTAGATTACATGTGATGTAAATGCTCAAGACTGGAAGAGCAGAGGCTTGAAAATATATGCTTTTCCTTTATTAAGGCCTAAAAAACTTGTATGAAAACTAATGTTAATAAAGAGAAATTGCCTATCAGTGACAAGGGAAAAAACAGCTGTGAGTAAAAGGCTTCCTTCATCTTGGGGAGAATTTGTATAAGGTCCACCACATGGTTCTCTTTGGAAAGTGGCCCTGGAAAGCACATTATGTTCCATTTGTGAATTCAAGGAGCTGGGAACTGTACTGAATGTTTGAATCACTTTAAAGAAGAATTTCCTTTACTAAAAGAGACAGCGCCAAATGCAGGAAGAAGAAAGATTTTTGGGATTGTTGAAGTACACTGAAACCATTTATAAGAAAGTGAAAGAGAGAAAGAAAGAAAGAAAGAAAGAAAGAGAGAAAAAGAAAGAAGAAAGAAAGAAATAGAAAGAAAGAAAGAAGGAAAGAAAGAAAGAAAGAAGGAAAGAAAGAAAGAAAGAGAAAGAAAGAAAGAAAGAGAAAGAAAGAAAGAAAGAAAGAAAAAAGACACATTACTCAGGCTTTAAATTAGAAGAAATAAGAAGTTGTTGAATTTAAATATCATGGGCTTAAGGAAAATTTTTAAACTGGTACAACCTGTCTTAACAGCCAGGAGTACACACAGTGCCATTGGGCAGTGGTGTCCCAAGAAGTCCAGTCTTCTTTCCACCCTCTTTCCCCTGATACCCAAGAATCTCCTTGGGTGCTTACTCATGTTCAAAGAGCTAGCCCTGATTGCTGGCCCTTCATCAGATGAGATGCAAGGAAGATGAGGCTGAAGGACCCCATATTCACTGCCCAGACTAGTTGCTTGAGACGCCTCACCCTCCTACAATTGTTGTCACTAAAGCCAGAGACTGAAGATACCACTAAAACTAACAATCTAAAGAGACATCCTTCATCTCCCATTTTGTCACTAGTACCATTGATAAAGCCAAAGCTTGCTGTTGCCTCCTCCGAAATCCTAGCAGTCCTATTTCTGCAACCACTAGCTCAGAAAGTCCCTGGCATCCACTTGCTATAGCTGTGAATACTAAAGTCAGAATTTTGTGTGGTAGCTCTCCTAACCTTGGCTCCCCTTGGAAATGTGGTTTGGTAGCAGTCTCTTGCTCAGGTCGGTGCTGCTGTTACTGAAATGGGCCACTGCTCAAAATGTAGCAATTCTTTGTGGTACACCAGGATAAGGTATTCTGAATCAAAATTGTCCTGGGCTCTATGGATTCACAAGCACAGCTACTTCCCCAGCACAAGTCAATCCTAACATGCCTGGGTCAGAGAAGCTGTTTTCTTCTCAGTGCAAGGATGCGAGGCCTATCTATCATACAGCATTGTGGAAGATTCTCAGGTGAATTCTGTCTCAGTGACTTCATCCTTTTTCCTGATTGACCTTATTCTGGGCTACCTCAGGTCAAGTGACATTGTTTAACTACTTTGAGCTTAAAAGACAGGCATTCCCAATCCTTTCCTCCTTAAAATGCCATTATAACATTATGTAAATTAATTTATCTACCTCTTATAACTTCCAAACTATATACAAGTGAGTGTGTCAGGATTAGGGAAAAGAGACAATTCACTTAAATGAACTTTTATATACTAAAGAGCTTATTTCTGTACATCTCTACAGAACTCTAAATTATTTTTAAAATAACTTGTGTAGAAGTTATGTGTGTGTGTGTGTGTGTTTGCACATGCACATTGACTGAAAAAGAGCAAGGAGTTCAGCTCACGGTTCTTTGTTCTGGCTGCACCAGTAACTGCTGTTGACTTTGGATAACTCATGTAAAAATCTCTGTGCCTCACTTCCCTCATGCAAAAAAATAGGGGAGTGGAGTTTCATACTTGCTTGGTTACTTCCAGGTCTCAATAATTCTATAATTCTTTTCTATGACCTAAATTTAATTTATAGCATAATCACACCCTGTGGGTTGTTCCAGAAGATTCGTTCCTGACTACTAGGTTCATTTTTGGTCATCAGCTTGATTTAGCCAACTCCTGATTACCCATTCTCAGAGGCTCGTGGATTGTCCATGGGTGATCCAGATCTTTATAAGAAACAGGTTGGATTGGGGACTGCCCAGGGGCCCACCATAGGCCAGATCCATCCAAATACAGGGCCAGAACTAAATCCGCCTCCACAGGCTGGTGGAGCCCAAGCAAGATACCCCCAGCTCTGCTTCAGAATGTCCATGTCAAAACTGCCTAAAAGTTTGTTCACAACTACAAATTTCTATGGCAACCTAATAAAAAGGAATTGAAAGAAGAGGTAGGGCTTCACGAAATTCCTCTAGGCTCTGCACAGGAGCTGCCTTTGGAGACTGTCATAAGACTGAATACAAGGGTATAGCCCTTTCATGAAATTACCCTGCACTGTTTGTGTTTTCCTGATGTATGGTGCTCATGTCAAATCAGAAATGAATCCAAGCCTTCACCCTCAGAAGCAACGTGAATGTTTTGTAGGTTCCAAACAACTTTGGTTTGTTTTTAAATTTTAATAAGTTCAGTACTTCCTGGGTTTGGCCAGGCCAGACACACCACAGGACGTTTCCAGCCTGAAACCAGAAAGCGTGCAGGCACTCACAGAAGAGACTGATGCAGTGAGCTTTCCATCCCACTTGCCAGACCTAAAAGCATCTTGTGTGGTTAGCTGACTCGTGGTCATACCTACCCAGAGTGCATAACACATGAAGGGAGATTTTGTGTATTGGCTGTCTCCAGTGCCCTATGCCTGCGCTAGCCCTGGTATATGAGCTACTCCTCATAATATTTCTAGGAAGAAAGGTAGACTGGCTTTTTCATTAAGTAGATGAATGTGAATGTTTCTTGACAGCAAGGACAATGTTTCCATGTTCAATTTACTATGAAAAGAACGCCAGTCGTAATTGCTGTTGATGAAGAGGAAATTGAGGCACTGACATCTTGAATAATGCAGTTTAGTGTTGTGAGTCACCCATCCACGGTATTCAGTTCAACAGCTATTTAATTGAATGCTACTGCCTAAGTACCAGGATAATTATAGACACTGTGGAGGATTAGAAACTAGTAAAATTTTAGGGCTTCGAGAACCAAGTGACCACTCAGTTCATCCAGGAAACCACTACATAGTATCTGGCCTCAGAAAAGTTGCACTCCAGTTTAGGAGACAATATGAACTCCCATGAATTCCATGGTAAAATAAAAGGTGTAGGGCAGGTGCCTCCTTTAGCCACTGTTCTACTCATCTACTACCTTTCACAGCTACACTTGTTTCCGGAGAACTTTGCACTGACAATCTCTACTTTCTTCCTTCCCAACTTCCAGGAAGAACACCAAAATCTTCTAACTGTTCAATCCAAATGGGCACTTTGCAGTCTACATCTGACTGGTCTTTCCTGATGCATTCCACACTCTTGACAACTCCTTCCTTCTGGAAACTCTTCATATGTCAAGGATAGAGTATATTGTCTCTCCTTTCTCCTCCACCAACCCTAAAATCTCCTAAACAGATCTTCCTCCTGTATTTCCTATTTTAGTAAAGAACATTACCATCTATCCAATTAGTCAAGCCAGAAATGGCGGTTGATAGAAGATTTGAGGGTGGGGATCAATCACTAGTTCTTCCTTTTATTCACCTTTATGCCTAATCAGTCACAAAATCTTACAGAATTTCTTTTATAACATCATATGCATCCCTTCTTCTGATTCTCAATACTATTATCCTGGCTCAAGGCCTTATCATATGTCACCTATACTATTGGAGAATCTATTGTTAATCAGGTTCCTGGCTTTGAATGCACTTTCTGTCAATCTATCCTTCAGAAAAATTGTAACCAAGCTTCTTCCCCATTTAAAACACTTCATTGGCTCTACTCTCCTGTAGGAAAAACAAAGTTCTTAACATGACACACAAGGCCTTTCACACCCTGGATGTTTATGTCTTCACTTTCACCTGCACACTAGTCATTCTCAACAGCCTGTGGTTCTGGGAGAGCATGAGAGTTATTCCATACCTTCATGTTTTTGTTCATCCTGGCCAAAACTCACTTATCTTTCTATAACCATGAATCCCCTCTTTATATACTAATTCACTTTGTCCACACATTTATTACCAAGCTGTTCGAGTTTTACAAAGGCAAGGATTAAGAAACAAATAAACAAAAAACTAGCAAGGCATATTTGAATATGAAATATTTGAAAAAGAATAATAGTTTCATTTGGTTGAACTGAGGGCTTTGGTAGTCCTCAGGTATGGAAGATGAAATGAGTAGTCATTTACAAATTTCGACTGGGGAAGGTACTTGATCAGATTTACATTTTTGAACCTTATTCCATTTGTATGTAAAAAGTACTTTAAAAGTCCATAATTATTAGGGCCTGTATGAGGGCAGGCAATGTACTAATAAAAGGAAAAGGAATTCTTCAAGAGATATTTATACAGTGGGATTAACAAGCCCGAGAGATTGATTAAATGAAGTGGAAAATTTATCCATTGATTCAATTACTGAGTATTAGGCATTGTTGTACTTTCTAGATATGCCAAAAAATTATAAGAGAATTTGCCTGCTTTTATAGAAACTCATTATAATGCAATACAATTTTCAGAAGTAGAATCAAATATAGAAAGAAATTTAGTACATGATAAAGATTGGATTCTTTAATATGTAGTTTTAGAACAACTGGATAATTGTTTGGGAAAAACATATAAAATTTTATTTTCCCATATACCACTCAACAAATTGAGGTCCAAAGAAATTAAATGGAAGATGTGAAATAACAAAAACAATAGAAGAGTCCTAAGTGAACAGGTATATACACTTACAGCATTCAGAGTCTTTCTAAACAGAACACTAAAACAAAAACCACATAAAGAGCAATGAAGTTGAAGAAAATACTGTTTGTCACAAAAATGTAGCAATAGAGAAATAGTTACAACATAAAAGACAGAAAAAGAATTAATACGATACAGAAACTTTTGCTACAATATTACATACATGCTTTTGATTTGGCTTGTTCCAAAGGCTGTCAGGACAAAAACCTGTATCTAATGCCTGAGGATCTATCTGATTAAAAATGTGGGTAAAGGAGAACCATGAGTGTTTACTTGCTTTATGAGGGTGTTAACTGAGTAGCTAAATAATGGTGACAGCTTTGTACAAAAAGAACTCCAGGAGTTCAAGTACCAGAGGCAGAGACTGGAGTTCCCTATTATATACTTTCTTTTTCAGGGGAAAAAATGTTACTTGCGCCTAATCAAACATTTCTACTCTGAAGTTTCCCATTGCTATATGTTTGTTTTCAGGAACCAAATAATTTTTATCTATCAACTAAACAATTAATGAGAACCTATTATGTTCTAACTATCCTTTACATAGTCAATACGGTTATGTTCCTCAAAGATGAGTAAGATAATGACCTTGCCCTCAAAAACCTCATGGACAGAGACTTAAAGAAGAAATAATACTTACAATACAAGTTGTATGTTACTGGCATGAATGTCTGAATTACTCTATGGTCCCAACCTGGCTGTGTTAATTACTTTGTGGAGGACACTGGAGCGAGAAAATGTACTGGCTATAGCACAAGCTCTCCTTTTTGGTGAAATGAGCCTCAGTTTGTGAGGCTGTCGGCATGACACCTTCTAAAATGTCACATTCCCTTTCCATGATGTTTAAGAGGCAAAGGGAGGTGGATTTAAGGGAGGAAGAAAGTGAAGCTTATTAGTCTGAATGAGGTCATTGGAGTCACTCTGTGGGATCCTTACAGAAGTAGAACAGCGCTCACTGCAGACACACGCTAGTTAAAATGACTTCAAAGGAGTCAGGCAACATTTTGGTGAATAAATATATGGAATACTATTGTGTTTTCCTCAAATGTGTTTTTATGTGATAAACCTAGAGACTTTTGAATTTTGACTTGAGCACATTAAACATATCCTATGGCCCAAGGGCTGTAGGCGTCTCCACATGCGTGTCCCACTGACACTCAAAACTTCATCTACTTAAGCTGGAGCCCATGAAGCTCATCCAAGCCCTGCTGCCTTCTCTTCCTGGTTTGCATTTGCTATGTTTACCACCTCCCAAATGCTCCCTACTCATATCTCTCTCATTTTCATAAGAGTTCTGAGCCTCCTTTCTTGGATAGTTCTTCCTCACTCCTCTTCAAAGGTTTCTTGGGAGAGGAAATACAGTATGCATTCCTAATTGCTGTTTAGAGATTTCTTCCCAGCATTTAGCTACAAAGCCAATTAAGGAAGGAGTAGGAGTCTTGACCCCTTTCCTAGATTGATAGATTTTTAGTAGGCTCTGGATGGCTGTTTTTTGGTTTAGCTTTGTTTTGCTTTACTTTACCCAAACTCTGATAGCTAGTCTTGGGAAGAGGGAAGTCTCGAGGAAGAATTTGAATAAAGAAAAAGAGGAAACTTTCAAAATAGTGTTTGTAGAACATAATCCTGCAGATTATATAGTGAACTGGGAACAGGGAGGGTGAGAGCTAGGAGAGCTATGAGGTAGAAACAACACTAGGAAGCTGCTGCTTAAAGCTGGTAACACAAAGTCTGTCTAGTCCCATTACCTCCCCACCCGCTTCATAATCTGAGGCAAGCTAAGGACACAGATTCTGGGATGTTTGTGATTCTTTCTGACCCTCAGTCATTACTAAATAGCATTTTCCAGCTAGAGTTTTTCCACCTGCATTGTGGTTTATGTGATTAACTGATGTTCTTGCAACTCCAACTGCCTAACATATTTTTACTATTTTTATATACTCATTATTTTTCTGCAAAAAAAGAGGAAAGATGTATTCCAAAAGCACAGATTTGTTCTTCCTTTCCTTCTGTCTTCCTTTAAGATTTGGCGAACTCTTAGAAGAAATGCTTGGCAAGATATTTTCTGAGATGTCAGTACTTCTGTAGGTAAACAAAGGGAAATTATCTTTCTATAGCAAAGTCATCCTACACTCACTCTACCGGGAATCATGCTGTTTCCAAAGTTCACATGTGTTTCTGACCTGCAAGAAATGGGGAAGGGAGGTGGAGAGGAGGAATTGGGGAAGGGGGGTGGGGAGAAGAACAAAGAAAAAGAGAAGGGAAAGGAGAAAAAGAGGAGGAGGAGGAGGAGAAAAGAGAGCAGTTGTGTATCAAATGGGACTAGTTTGTCTAACCTAGGATCTTTCTTCACATTTTGAGCCCTGGGTTGCAAAGGTGGTTAATTTCCTATCTTGCTCTAGGCTACAATGTCACTTCACATTATACCTAATACTTTGTATTCTGAATTTTTAAAAAGTGATGCTAAATATTTGACATCAAGCTTTGCAAAATAATAACAGACACAGCTAGAACATTCTTTTTTCACAACAGTTCATTTGTATGATTCCCAGCACAATTTAAAGTGGCTTAGTTTCAAAAGGGTGAATGTTCAAATGAGCATGTCCAATTCAAAATATGCTTAAAAATATACAGATCTGATTGTAAGTAAAAGACCTCCTCAAGGTGGTATATTTTGCTTGAACACAGAAACAAAATTGAGCACAGCCTTACTATGTTGGCGTTGTTTTTCTGAGGTTATTGAAGAAAAGAGAGCTTTGCCAAAACAAAACAAAACAAAACACAGAACCATTTCTTTGAACCTGAGAACTCTCCAATGCCCAAATATGATTAAAAACCATCTTGGTTAAGCCCTTTTGATCAGCGTGCGTGTCATAAAACCTGTTCTGAGTCCCTGGCAATTTTATGGTCTTATCTGTGTGGTCCTTTTTTTTTTTTTTTAGAAAACATTCAGCATGATGTTGTCCCACTAGAGCTCAACCAAGTGCTTATGGAGGGTGCAATATAGAGTTTAATGCCCCTCAAGAATAATGCCACCAAGCACCCCCACCCCTCAGCAAACCCAAGCATGATATCTTCTCATCTCTCTACAAAGAGACTTTCTGGAAAGAAAATAAAAAGGGCAAAAACTGGAAAGAAACTAAATGCATAACTTCAGGACAGCATAAAGAAATATGCAGACAAATGCTTGACATTTGTGGAGGTTTTATTTATTGAAGACTCTAATTGAATTTCATTGACTGAAGTCTAGAACACACAGCAGATCTGTTACTTTCTCATTCTATTTATATGTCTATGAAGTAGATCATTGTAATGAATACAGATGGGCAATAAGTACAAAGTTATTGCATAATTTTTCAAAATTTTATGATTGCTTTTCCTACTTCCTCAAAGAATAATGGCCTCTCTGTGTAGCCTGTAGACCATTTACTATATCTTCAGTATATTTTACCACTTCAGCAAATTTTAATTTATTAGAGACATACTAGAAGTGGTGTGTAAACAATCCACAGAATAAAACTGATTTGTAAGACATGGATGACCTGAATCAGTATTAAGTTACTTCTGAGATGACTTGGGGAATGCAAGTGCATATGTATTTCCCCTCTTTTTCCCCTTCCTGCCTGCTTCTTGATTTGGCAAAGATTGAGACTTGAGAACTGGAGGGAAAACCAAATTAAAGCAGCCCACCAGCCCATAGCAAACAGAACAGAAAATGTCAGTCTTACGATGGGAAGTGTAACAAGATGGAAAGTTTCTCTATGCGTTTGCCTTTCTAAACCAGGCTTCAGCCTCGGCAAGCATTGAAAGGTGCCAGGTCTGAGTAAATAAACAGAGCTTTACAAGATGAAGTATGCTGATGGCCGCTCCAGCATCTGTGGGATTGCCCTGGATGGAAAACGACTGACCCTTTACTTTGTTCAGCTCCTATTCCTTGTACCTCATTACTCTTCTCTCTTAGCTTCAACCTCTCTCTAGATTTTATCGCAAAGGGAAAAGTCTGGTGTGACCATTCCAGGGCCTGCTCAACTGAGGCTATGTTACAGCCACTCTTTGTCGTGTTGTGTCCAGGAATGTCGCCTTTGCCTCTCAGGCTCTTTCCTCCAATTTAGGTTTCCAACTGACTTTCAACTCACAGCTACAGTGATTTCAATCCACTGACCTGAGTGTAATGGAGGAGGGGTTCATGTGCTGTGGAAGCCCCTTGGAGGAAGTGACCAACTCTGACCGACTCTGCCTGAGAGCAAGGGAAAATACTTCATGAGGAATAACATGAAGAACTGGTTGAGGCTGCAGAAACCAGAAGCTGAGATACTGTAGTTGATGAACCAGCATTTGCTCATTATGAATCCTCACACAGACAGAGCTTAAAAGGGTGTGTTTTGATGGACATACCTGTTTTCTACAAAAGTGCAGTCTTGCAATTTCAAATATGAATATACACTTAAAAGGGGAATAAAATATGGGAAGCTGGAATTAATTACAGGAGAAGTGTGATGTGCATATTTTTTTGGCTTCAAGAGAATAATTTAAATCCACATCGGAAAGAACTTAAAATTATAATGTAACAAGCCTTTATAATACAGATTTTAAACTACTAAGGATGCATTTTAAGACTAGGTATACTCATAGTAGGTTGGGCATGTGCACTAAAGCAGTGGTCCTCAAAGCATTTTCCCCATGTACTCCCTAAAAAATTCCAGGAAATTTGAAAAACCATGTGCCCTCTGGCACATTTTCAAGTTGACATCTAAAAAATTTCAGCATAAGTTTAAATAGTTTCAAAGAATGTTGTTTATGATAGTTTATAACATTGATGTTTTAGACCTCTTTTAAATAAAGCAAATAGAATTGAAATGTCACAGTAGGTTGATAAACACTATCATCCGTGAATTATTTTCTTTTTTAATGTACAAGCTGCTTCTCAATAGTGGAGATGTTTTTTCTTGAAATTATATTTCTATTCTTTCCCACAATAATTGTTTTCCAATGTAATATATTTCTAGGATTGAAATTACTTTATTTCGCACCTTAAAAATATTCCTCTGCAACCAAAAAAATATAAATCTATTTTAAAGATTTTTATCTTATTAAAATACAAAATATTTTCAAAACATTTCAAAATAAATTCAAAATATTTTCTTTTGGATTGAGTTATAACAATTATTATTCCTATACAATTCATCAAACTAAAAATATTTTACAAATTTTGGAAAAATATTATTAAATACTAAAGTCAAATTTGTTGGGAAATGCATTTTTATTTGAGATAGGAAGGGCTTTCTGTTTTTCCAGTAAGTCCTGTGTCTAGTCATTATGTATGCTGACATGAGCACTGTTCAGTATCTCTTCTATTCCTATTTATGTTTATTATTGTACCCATAAATGCTGATAAATATTGTTCTGATAAAAAAAAGCAAATGAATGATTTTTATTACAGCGACATCACTCATTTTGTACCTCTGAGTTGATGCTAGAGTGCTGAGAAGTACTTATTTTGAGAAGGTAGTTGATCAAAAGTAGCCAGTGAAAGAAGTCAGGAAGGTTTACGGGAGGAAGACGTCATCTCCAATTTCTGTGCCTCCACAAGGTCTTATGTGGGCTCTGTGGCTGGATCTAGAAACCACATTGACATAAGGCAGATTAACAAAAGAAAAGCATACAAATTTTATCATTTTTATATGAACATGAGCATTTTCACAAAACAGTGAAATCCGAAGTGACCAAGCAAGATGTTTTCTTTTTTTTTTTTTTTAAGTTTTATTCTTTCTTTCTTTATTATTATTATTATTATTATACTTCAAGTTTTAGGGTACATGTGCACAATGTGCAGGTTAGTTACATATGTATACATGTGCCATGCTGGTGTGCTGCACCCACTAACTCGTCATCTAGCATTAGGTATATCTCCCAATGCTATCCCTCCCCCCTCCCCCCACCCCACAACAGTCCCCAGAGTGTGATGTTCCCCTTCCTGCGTCCATGTGTTCTCATTGTCCAATTCCCACCTATGAGTGAGAATATGCACTATAAATCATGCTGCTATAAAGATATTTTCATAACTGTTTGACAAAGGATGAAGAATTTGAGAAGGAACGACAGAAGAAGAGGGATCTGCCTAGGGGCAGTAAATTTCTACGGGAGTCACTAGGAGATACACGGGGGAGTGTAAAACTAGTGGAAGATACGGGTTCCTTCAGATAGTTTATCTACTCAGATCCATTGCTGCCTCCAATTCCCAGTCTCTGGTGAGAAGGGCTTTCTCACCTTGGTTCAGAGATGTTAGTACTTCCAGAAAATCTTTATGGCTTGCTGCATGCAAGAGACAGATAACTAGTTGTTTTTGAAATTAATTTCTCCAGTGTTTTCAACTAAAAATAATGAATATACCAATTCAGCATATTTGGGGACGGCACATCCTTCACTCCTTCATACTCCTGGAACTAGAAACCAGGAACATACAGTGCCATGGAAGTCAAAGGAAAAGAGAAGGTTTCAAACAGAGAGGTACTTACTGGTGTCAAAATAATTCAGAGAAGTTAAGCTTGAGTAGAACAGGAAAGAGGTTCTTATTTCTCTGAGGTCCTCCAAAGAAATCAAGAAGCTAGATTTCTTCTGTTTGTAAAACCATGAATTTTGACATTTTATTCATGTTATAGAGAATCTGAGATTGGAGAACCTGGAGTGCTATTTTTTTTCTTATCCAAAATCATTTTTTATGTGTGTCTATTTCTAGGAATTTTATTCTGATCCAACTGTCTGTCTGTACTTGGGCTGATAGCATGTTTTCATACTGTTGTTTATACTGAGTGTGGATTTTAGGGTAAATCCTGTCCTTTGGTTCTTAATTGAAAATGTCAAAATTACATCTTTACAATCCTGAGTTTTCCCATTCATGGAAATATTGCATGTGTCTATTTCTTCATTTCTTCCGGTTTTTTTGAGGCAGGGTCTTGCTCTGTCGCTCAGGCTGTAGTAAAGAGGCGTGATCTCAGCTCACTGCAACCTCCACCTCCTGGGCTCAAGCAATTCTCCCACCTTAGCTTCCCAAGTAGCTGGAACTATAGGTGCGCACCACCACACCCAGATAATTTTTGTATTTTTATAGAGATGATTTTTTTCCCATATTGCTCAGGCTGGTCTCAAACTCCTGGGCTCAAGTGATATGCCCACCTCAGCCTCACCCAAAGTGCTGGGATTACAGGCATGAACCACCACACCCAGCCTCTTTTTACTTTCTTTAGTAATGTTGTTAAATTTTTTTCCTATAAAGGTCTTGTATGTTTCTTGTTATTTATGTTTAGGTACCTTAAGTTTTTGTTGCAATTGTGAATGAAATGTATTTTCCCATTGAATTTTTCCATTTTGGTTGTTTACCTTTTAATGAGTAGTAGTGTGGAATTCTTTTATTAGTTCTTAAAAATTCATTTGTGGATGGTCTTGTATATACTACACAGGAAATCATTGTAGCTACAAATAAATATATCTTGACTTTTCATTTCTAATTTTTATTCATTTTATGGCTTTTTAAAAATCTTCCTGCATGGTTAAGATCTGCAGTAGAATGTTGAATATAAGTGATGACATAGAACATCCTATTTTGTTTCTCATTTTATGTGAATGCTCCAAAATTTCAACATTAAATATAGTTTTCATTGCAGATCTTTAATAGA
The DNA here is from genome assembly GCF_028858775.2 of Pan troglodytes. NCBI lineage: Eukaryota > Metazoa > Chordata > Mammalia > Primates > Hominidae > Pan > Pan troglodytes. The sequence goes on along the minus strand of NC_072408.2, from coordinate 66,680,628 downwards.
CAGATGAGAGTTTTATCAGATGAGAATTTATTTCTATACTAAGTGGGTTAAGTGCTTCTATTACACATGTTTATTGAAATATCATGTTTGACTTATTGAAGGTATAATTTTTTTCCCTTTCCTAATTTGAAATTGTGGTTTATTTCATTAATAGATTTGTTGATGTTTGACCATCCTGGATTTCTGCGAATAACACTATTAGGATATGATGTGATGTTTTTATATTCTCTGATGAATTCTACTTACTAATATTTTATTTGAAATTTTTGCAGATATATTGTAAATGAAATAGATCTATAATTTTATTTTCTTCTACTTTCTTTTTCTAATTTTCATATCAAAATCATATTAATAATGTAAAATGCTATATATACCTGTGCTATTATAAAATATATACTGTATTTGGCCTTCATCTCTGTTTCCTGGAGTACAGCTCCTAAAACACTTGGAATCTCTTAAGTGATAAGTAGGTGTCTTTTTGTATGCTAACAAGATGACTGATGGTTGGGGACTCCTGGACAGCATCAGGGTAGAGTCTGGTTGCCAGGGGAACCAGATACCATTGGCCATTGGTGATCAACTCAACCTTCAACCTCTCTTCACTGCCCGATTAACTCTAGGGAGGGAAGAGAGGATGAAGGTTGAGTTGATCACCAGTGGCCAATGGTTTAATCAATCATGCGTATGTAATAAAGCTTCCATAAAAATCCAAAATGATTGAGTTTGTAGAATTTCTGGATGGCTAAACACATGAAGTTTCCTGGAGGGTGGTGTGCCTGAAGAGGGCATGGAAGCTGCACGTCCCTTCTCCCATACATTGCCAAATGCATCTCTTCATCTGGCTGTTTATCTGTATCCTTTGAAATATTCTTTGTAATAAATGGGTAAATATAAGTAAAATGTTTCCCTGAGTTTTATGAGCCACTCTAGCAAATTAGTCAAACTAAGGAAGGAATCATGAAAGCCTCAAGTCATAGCTGGTCAGTCAGAAGTACAGGTCACAACCTAAGACTTGCAATTGGCATCTGAAGTGGGGGACAGTCTTGTGGGACCAAGCCCTGAACTTGTGGTATCTGACACTATCTCCAGATAGAGTGAGGATTGAACTGACACCAGAGAATCTAGTGTCAGAAATGTGTTGAGTGGTGTGTAAGACTAGGGAAGTTATTTTGGTTTTCTTCTATCCCTTAACTGTCACTTTCCTTTTTTTCTGTATTTGAAAGTATACAGGATAGAAATTATTAATTTTATGATAGCTTGGTAATATTCACCTGTAAATTGATCTGAACCTATTATCTTTGAAGGGGGGATTTTTTGATTATTGTTTTGATTTACTTAATGACTAATTTAATAATATTCACATAAACTGCAACTGCAAATTTATTGACAGAGTTGTTAATAATAATTTGTTATTTTTAAAATCTCAAATTATTTTTAGATAACATTCTTTTGTGGTCCTAGTATCATTTATTTATGACTTTCTTTTCTATCTGTAGTACTGTTTAGTTTTATTTATCAATGTTTTCACATAACCATTTGTTGATTTTTATTGATCTTACCTACTGTATCTTGTTTTCTAATTCATCTAATATCTGCCTTTATTTCTTTCCATCTAGTTTTCATAGTTAAGTTGTGCTTCTTTTTTTACAATTTCTTAATTTAAGCCCTTATTTATTTCCAGCTTCCTTCCTTTCCCTTCCCCTCTTCCTTCCTTCCTTCTTTCCTTCTTTTCTTTTTCTTTCTCTTTCTTTCTTTCTTTTTCTTTCTTTCTCCTTCCTTCCTTCCTCTCTTCCTCCCTTCCTTCCTCCCTCCCTCCCCTCCCTCTCTCCTTTCTTTCTTTCCTTCCTTCTTCCTTTCTTTCTTTCTTTTTCCTTCCTTCCTTCCTTCTTTCCTTCCTTTTTCTTTCTCTCTCTTTCTTTCTTCTTTTTCTTTCTTTCACCTCCTTTCCTTCCTCCCTTCATCCCTTCCTTCCTTCCTCCCTCCCCTCCCTCCCTCCCTCCTTTCTTTCTTTTTCTTTCTTTCTTTCTCTCCCTCTCTCCCTTCCTTCCTTCCTTCCTTCCTTCTTTTTCTTTCTGCCAACCCTCTCAGTCATTATTCTTTTGTCAGTCTCCTCTCTCTGGTAGCATTTACAATTTTATCTTTGTAGCTCATATTCTGTAGTTTCACAAAAATGTGTGTTGGCGTGAGTTTATTTTAAAAGTTTCCTCTCAGCACCAGGAACACTCTTTCAATTTGAATATTACGTTTCTTCATTGTAGGATAATTCTCAGTCAATATCTCTTTACCACTTCCCTTTATCATCTCATTGGTTTTATTAGTGTTAGATTTCAGATTTTTAATTTGCAAAATCATTTTCAATGAGAATTTTTTTGGTCTGTCTTTTCTTCCTTTCTTTCTTTTTCTTGTTAAAATTCTCTTTCTTTCCTCTCACCTTAGCAGCTTTCCCATATTCTATGTATGTGTGGCAAACCTTTTGGGCTCCCTGTCTAGAACCAGGTTTTATAATGATGTTTAGGGGTTCCTGTTCAGCAGTGGCATTGAACTATTCCAAATACATTCATGGAGCTCGTTGGCTTAGTTCCTGGTCATGAGCCTATGTCTTAGTATTTCTGTATTCTAGACCTACAACAGCTTTTAAAGCCACAGCCTCAAGCAATAAGTTGACAACTGTTTTCTAATTCTACCTTTACATATAGGGGGCCTTTCTCTGGCTACTGACTCCAAGAAGTAAGGCTAGATCTAGTGCCCTACCATGCATGGAAAACTTTTAGTATTGGTTTCCTTTGAGGAAACAAGACTCAGTTACTATGCCTATTATTGGGCATGAAGATCTCCAGAGCTGTTGCTTCCACAATACTTACTGCTTAAATTTCAGTTCTATTTCTTATCTACTAAACTGTTTACTTTGCTTTTGAGCAGCCTGTTTGGTTACGTCTTTTAAAACATTTTATTTATTACTGCATACTATTTGTTCATTAAAAAGAATCTTGATGTTTAATGGCTTTGTTTTATAGGCCAAGGCAATATGCCCTTTACAAAAACTTTGATATCCAAGAGAAAACTTCAAACACCCTTAATAATCCTAATATGAAAAAATACTTAAAAATCCATGTGTTCATTTTACGTAAATGTTTAAAGTCTCGCTTTATTTTTAAAATGATAAATTGACCTTAAGTTTTCTAATCAGTCTAGTTCTTTGCTCTTCTGATGCATATAGCAGTAATAAATAAAATGCCGTCTCCTCAGCTCTGGGGCTGCCCAGTAGCCTTGTTCTGCTCCATCCTGAGTCTCACCTATTATGGAAGATGTGGTGCAGCTCAGGGTAGAGTTACGTGTGACCTATAGATCAGTTACCCAAAGCAAGTGTCTCTACTGACCCCTTTACTAAATAAAATTGAAAAATATACAAATATAGTCAAAACCCACTTGGTGAAACGAGAATGTCTAACACTCAATTCTAAGAAGTCAAAACAGCGTAAACACATTAATGTAGTCAATGTTTTAGGGCAATGTGAAAACCTAATAAAGGATTTCTGGGAAATCATTCATTCAACATGCGTTACTCAAGCCACAACTATGTTACAAGAAATGATGCCTATCTTCAAGGATCCCATAGGCATTGAGGAGAAGAACTTAAGTGTTGAATCACTGGCTGAGAAATTCAAGCAAAGACCTATGAGCAGAGATACTTTTATTTTGTTTGTTCTTCAGCAGCAAAATAATCTTTAAAATTTCTTAAAATAGAAAATTTTCCCTTGTTGCCTTGTTTCCAGGAAATTAGGAGGCAAATTTTATGTTCAATTGTATTATTATCTAAGGTTTGCAAATAATTATCTCAGTCTTTCATCTATTGAATTTTAAATCCCTTTGCAAATGTTATCACTATCATAAAGTTCCCTCGAATTTTTTTAAATTAAGATATTGGCAAGTAGATGATTGAATGAATTAATTAATAGAATTTGAGCTGTGAGGAGGAAAATTACAGAATCAGTTCAGAACTGAGTTGAACAGAAGTTCCAAAACAGCCCTGACTCATAAGTAGAAAATTGCCAAATGTATTCTGTTTTCATTTGTATGCTGTGTAACGTACATGAATAACTCCCTTACCACCTTCCTCGGAACTCTTCAAATGGAATTTTATGTCTGGTTACGAGTAACACAATTTAAGAAAGATGTGGATATACTGTAAAGGTTACAATGGAAACCATTTAAAACAATTAGAAGTCCAGAAACCATGGTTTGTAAGGGAAATGGATGGAAACATTAGACTAATTAAGCAAAAGGGGAAATTGAGCCAGGTTAAGAAAAAGACAAAATGAGCGAAATACTTTTTAACTATAGTAAGAGAAGATTGGACTTTTTGAAAGAACCATTATTTCACTTAAATGTTGAGAGGATTTTGACAAGGAGGTTAAGAACATTTTTCTAAATGTAGAACTCGCATAAGCCACTTTTTCCCTCAGTCCTCCTTTGCTCATCAGTCTTCCTGACAAAGAAAGTTTGGTCATTTTTCTTTAGTAACAGCAATAATAGGGTCAATGAGAAAGAACATTCCACATCCTCTTGGAGGAACTATGTCTTTGAACCTGGAATTGCTCCAACCATCTTTGTGGATCATTTAAAGGCTAAAAATATTATATTCTTCCAAGAAGTTCCCAGAAGATGCCCACTGAAATTCAGTGAGGTATACATGGGAGAGTGCTCCTCATTGGATGGGAAAACTGGATCCCAGACCCAGCTCTTTCAGTAGCTTGTGGTTAGTCAAATAACCTGTAAGCTTTGTTTCTTTGTCTCTGAAATTAGTTGGGGGTGGAGGGAAATCTCTGAGGGCTTTCAGAGTTTTGATTAGCTATGGTTCTATGGAATTCTGAGATTTAAGATTACTGGGGTCAAGCAAGAGCAAAGAATAAGGAATAGGATTTTTTTTTTCCAGGCACTTTCATCAGCAACTTGTTGCATTAGCATGCCAGCAGAAACAAACAGCTTTGTATGGCTCACAGTGTCCTCACTGCCCTCATTACTGAGCTTTGTCTTGGCCAGACAGGATGTTGGCATCATTGGTAAACTTTGACCTATGCTTTTTCCAAGGAGAAAGGGAGAGAGATTATCAATCTTCTTGTTTGTCTCTGACCCCAGACCCACCTTGCTTCTCTGCACCATCACCTCAGTCTGTTTCAACACAGATTTTTATATATATTCCAGTAAATAATGCCTTTTAAACATTCAGATAGCTACTTTGATTGCATTCAAACTTTCAAAGTTAACTAAATACAATCCCTGAAAGCCCAAATACTTTGAATTCTTTTTTTCCTTTTTAGCATTGGCACACTGTGGTGCTTCCCAGTGCGGAAACTCCTTCCACATCCTTATCCTTGTTCACACTTTCCCCATCAATCTGATGACATGAAACCGCTTGACTCATAAACAGGAGTTAGAGAAACAGAGGTTAAACCACGGGCACCAAAAGTGGTTGTGAGTCTGTGAGTGTGGAAAAAGTGGGAAAATCCGCAAGCATGTGGCTTTTAACCATCTGCCTCAAGTGCTGAACTGTGGAACCACGTTCAGCGACAGCCTGCTATTTAAAATAATACAAACACTTCCCCCCTTTTCCTGGGAAAAGAAGAGCATATTTTGCTAGAAAACACCTTCTTTTCTGAAATCTTCATTATGAGAATAGATCTGTCAACAGCTGTCACTTTTCTTCTCCCTTTAATTGACATTGGGGATCCCTGTAACTCTGTTTTAATACTGTTCTTCATTGCTGATCTTCTTTCACCTTTTGTGTATTGTCTAGTGACCTAGGAGAGTAATAACTATAGCAAATTCTTACGCAGTGCTTATTATTTACCTAAAACTATTCTAAGCACTTCATGTATATTATCACATTTAATGTTTACAAAACTGCGTGGCATAGGTATTGTTATTGTGCCTCTTTAACACCCAAAGAAATAGAATATAAAGAGTTTAAAGAGCGTTTCTCAGGTCATAGAGCTAGTGGGCAACAGAGCTGGGATTTGAATTTGGGCAGTCTGGCTCCAAAATTTGTACTCTTAACCATCATGTTCTGAGAAAGAAAAAAGATGGAAACCAAGTAAAAAGATGGTGCCACAGTGATGACACTAAGACATGGCAAGCTTTTGAATAGACCTCTAGGTCAACTGTTTTTTAAAAAACAATGTTTTTGTAAAGATGGAGTCTCGTTCTATTGCTCAGGCTGTTCTGAAACTCAGGGACTCAAACAATCCTCCGGCCTTGGCTTCTTAAAGTGCTGAGATTACAGATGTGAGTCTCTGTATCCAGCCCCAGGTCAACTCTTCCTAGGAAAGTACACCAGAGACAACTTGGTTCAGAATAAAACATTACCCATTTCCTTATTTCAATTTTCTTTGTGTCCCTGTAGCACCTACAGAATAGCTAGCAAGTTCACCTAGCAAGTTCTCAATAACAAAGTGTTAAATAAAAGAGCCCATTGCAAGCCTACAGTTTATTAACTTAAGACCCTTAAATTGACCTTAAATGCTTTGGTGAGTGAAGTGGTAGAAAAGACTGATACTGCAGGTATCAAAACCAGTTTTGTGGCAATTATCATATACACAAGGGGAATGAAATGTTATAGTTCAAATGCGGTAACTTGAAAGTTTTATTAATAAAACTGAGCCTGCCAGATACCACCACGTAACTGGAAGTTTTCAAGTGCTCTCCTGGGGGCATCTCAGCATGGTCAGTGTAAACATTCACTTACATCGAGATTATTGTAAACCACCCTGTGCTGTGAAACTCATCATAATGCAAACTAATTACCATGAGACAGGCACAGTAAGTTTAGTACACCTCATCTCTCCTGTTCTCCTCCTTACATCCATGCTCCCTTTTTGAAGTATGTAAGAAGGTCTCTATTTTACTTTTTCATCAGTTCTTAGTTCATTACAATGAAACAAACATTACGATGAGCATTTACTATATACTATATACTATATACTGGGGATTTCTTGTAATCAAGAAGCTTACTCGGTCCAACAGGTTGGCATATTTTTCATTCTTTTAATGGTCACACTTATTCATTCCTAAATTTGACACTGACTTATAATGATAAATAAATTGACTACCATAGATACTAAAAGAATCATCTGAAATTCAGATTATCCCAATTTCTCCCAATTTCATCCTTTATTTTGACTGGTGGTGTCTAAGTGCATGCAAGACAAGCGCTTTCTCTGTGAATTTCAAAGGGAGTGCACTAGGAAAAAACTTCATATTTTTTTCTTCTGTAAATCGTCAATTTGGAGGGTTTTTTGGTACAAATGGAGTCAGAGTGCTTTATTCCCTTGTATCTCTCACATTATGTGGGTTTGTTAACTGCATGAGTCATATGGCTACAACTTTTGAAAAATTCAGACTTAACAATAAACAGTAAGAGAACAGATCTCCTTTATCTCTGGAGCTGGGTATTCCGTCATTTATAGACAGTTGCCCAGAGCTATGAAATGCTGAGTGTGTGAGTGACCAACTAGGGGAGGTGTTTGGAGCAGACATTCACTCCGTCTGTGTCTGTATAATACTTGCCTAAGACCTGTTTATCTTCCATCTCTAACCTCAGCAAATCTGTGTCCCTGACTAGGGAAATGTGGGAGAACTCAAGGGGGCATAAAAATAAAAAGATGATTTCGTTTTATAAGAACATGAAAGAAACTGACATGCTCTGTTGAAGTGCCCAGTAGTTCAGAATGTGACCTTATGTGGAAACAGGGTCTTTGAATGTGACCTTATGTGGAAAAAGGGAAATTGAATGTGGTAATCATTTCTACATTCATTTCCTGGGGCTGCCATTAAAAAGGTACTACATACCAGGTGGCTGAAACAACAGAAATTTATTGTCTCACAGTTCTGGAGGCTAAAAATCCAAACTCAAGATGTCATCAGGACTGGTTGTTTCTGAGGGCACTGAGGGAGAATCTGTTCCACACCTGTCTCCTGGCTTTTGGTAGCATCAGGCATTCGTTGGCTTGTAGATGGCATTCTCTCTGCATTTTCACATTATCTTCCCTCTATATATATCTGTCTCCATGTCCAAATTTCTCCTTTTTATAAAGACACCAGTCATATTGGATTAGGCCCATCCTAATGCTCTCATTTTAACTTGATTACCCATATAAAGACCCTGTTTCCACATAAGGTCACATTCTGAACTACTGGGCACTTCAACGTATCTTTGGGAAAGATAATTCAACCCACAGCAATCACCAAGAAAGTGAAGTGACATGCAGACTTAGAAGCAAACCTAATAAATCTGCATTCTTTAAATAAAAGCCTTGTGGCTCTTCCTCCTCACACAGCTTCAGTCCTTAGACTGACTTGTGCCCGACTTAAATAAGGACTGTGTGTGAACAGAATTTCCTACCTCCTGAGGCTCTGAATATATTTCAAGATAGAACCATGAATTTGTGTATTCATTCCAGGCCGGGTCTGGGGCAATAATTCTAAATCACAGTGCCAAATCTGTTATTAATTAATTTGTTTTCCAAGCTACTTTTTTATGAGTCTTCATTTTTTGATCTGTCAAATGGGCATGAGTATGTATGTCTTAACTATCCCACTAGAATATATAAACTCTGCAAGTATAGGGATGTTAGTGTATTTTGCTCACTAAAATATTCCAATGCAGCAGAACAATGTTGGCACATAGTAGGCAATTAATATGTATTAAATTCATAAATGAATAAATAGGCTTGCTACATGCATTAAGTTTATATTATGCATGAAAAGATCTAAAAATTAAAATGTTCTGGCCAGGCGCAGTGGCTCATGCCTGTAATCCCAGCACTTTGGGAAGCTGAGGCCGGTGGATCATCTGAGGTCAGGAGTTTGAGACCAGCCTGGCCAACATGGTGAAACCCCATCTCTACTAAAAATACAAAAATTAGTAAGGTGTGGTGGCACGCACCTGTAATCCTAGCCACTCAGGAGGCTGAGGCAGAAGAATAGCTTGAACCTGGGTAGCGGAGGTTGCAGTGAGCTGAGATTGCGCCATTGCACTCCAGCCTGGGTGACAGAGCAAGACTCTGTCAAAAAAAAAAAAAAAATTAAATGTTCTGTAATGGAGAGAGTTTGCAGTAGAGAGGAGGAGGTGTGCTGAGGAAGTTAGAAGATGAAGTGTCTGGCCTCAGCACTGCTGACTCACTGTATGGTCTATCCTTAACTGTAAAGTAAGGGAGATAATTTCTAAAGTCTCTTTCACTCTAAAATTCTGAACTTATATTTTTATGACAGGAAATGCAGTGATAATGCGTGTTTCTAAGTCCCATGTAATAGAGGCAAACCCTCTGGTACATACTATACCTACTTTTTGTTCTCAGGCTTTCTTAGGGTCTATGACTAATTTGAACTCCTTCCTTTGTACACGGACTGAACTTGAGCCACACCCTTGAAACCAGTTGAAATGGAACCCATTCTCAAGTGTTTGGGCTGGAACCATGGAAAGAGAGCAGATACAATGGTCAGACTTTCTCTCATGTGTATTCTTCTCCACACTTGGTACAAAATTGAAAAGGAAGTTTCATGTGCAGAAAACTACCAGGAATGAAAAGTAGTGGGTTTGGATGACTTTCCCAGAGTGGTGGGAATTTGGAATTCTTATAATGCAAATCAATACTAAGTCCGTTTAGAATCAGACAAACAAAGTGATGATTATTTTATGTTTTTGGGCCCAGAGCAAATCTGCTTCCAGCTAGTCTAGTACCTATTAACATTTATAAAGTTCTTTCTAGTAAAGGACAAGTCTTTGGGGAATAGCTCATGCCTAGCTATTTCATGCCTTTTCACACTTGGCACAAAACAGATCTACAAATCCAGGTTTTGATGTGGAAATTCTTCCTTGTTATAAGAATTCTGATTCTTGAAATCCTCCCTTTCCCACCCCACTCTCATCTCCTAAAACTACCTGGTGGTGAAAGAAGTCAGTGGGGAATCATTTCTTAAGCATTATGATTGGCCTGCAAGAAAAATCTACTCTGCTGGTTTTATGACCCAGATGGAGGCTCAGACCCTCTCTACCAGGGATGGCAATTCTCATTGACTCCAGACATGCATGTGCTGTCTATCCAGGGCATGTTGTGGGTATCTTCAGTACCTCTCTTCTCCGGGTTTCTAATAAATTTAACTGTTCAATTTCCGCTCCCTTTGCTATCCTATAAAAAATGCAACCCCTTAAAGTGAGGAAGCTGCCTCAGCCAGGAATCACTCAGCTCACACGTACCAATATGTTGCCTACGGAGTTCAATGAGAAGTATGTTTCTTACTCCTTGGATGAATAGCTAGACCTAAAAATCCTATTGGCCCCAAAATATCATGGTATCTTTTGGAATATAAAATCTTTAAGTGATCCTGATATGATTTCTTGATAGTGACCACTTCCTTGTCCAGAGGAGTGTGTATATGGCAGCAATTGTACTAGGTTCTGGGATATAAAGGTAAATGCCACATGAATTTGCCCTCAGAAACTTCACATTCCAGATGGAGAAACAGATAGGTAAACAACCACCTGCAACACAGTGTGAGCTATAGAGATGATAGATAGATATTAGATAGATAATAGAGATATAGATACAGAAATAGATATAGATAGGTAGATGATAGAAAGAATGGACAGACACATTGTTTAGGGGAAGATTTGTTTCATGTAGGGGTTCCTGGGTGGTTGGTTCACAAAGGGTCATATCTGATCTGGGATTTGAAGAGTAGGAAGGAAATAATATTCCTGGCAGAAAGAGAACAATGTGAGCAAAAGCAACTTGGGTGTGGTAAAGTAATGGTGAGTAATGTGGTAAAGTATGGTATCTTCTGCATGGCTGGAAGATACCGTATTTTAGGTGGAGTGGTTGGAAATAAACTGGAAAACTTGGACCAGTTCTCCAAGCTCCCACCTGGGCTGACTCTCTAATAGAAGGTCAACTTTTGGCAGCTCAGCAGCTACCCCTACTGGCAAGGCAGAGTTGGTATCATGAATTTTGAATAGGGTCTTGCCTGTCTTGGGAGCAGCATTTCTTCAAAACATGTACTATGTGTTAGCACTTCCAGCTCTAACCTTCATCCTCACCCCACCATTAAGCTATTCTATGAAAAAGGGATACGAGGGCTAACGATGCATTTGTGATATAGTGCTGCTAATCAGCATAAGGCTATATTCAGCAATACAGGAAATGTCTTTGGGACCCCTGTAGAAGTAGTTGAGGCTACTCAATAGTTTTGTTTGAGGCTACTCAACTGTTTATATTTTCAATAGGTTTCAGTTCCCGAAAGATCATAGCAGTGTGGCCTCCATCAGCTTGTCTCCATCTTATTGATAAATTCATGAAGGTTTTAATACCAGTTACGTGCCAGACATGACCAGAAACTTATCTCCATCAAGAGGGAGAATTTCCATCTTCGGAGCTGAAGAAGAGATGAGTGTAACACTTCTAATTTTTGTTCCAACATTCTATCAATTAGCTTTCCCCATATTTTCCAAAAGAAAACTTTACTTTTCTCCTCCACAGAAATTTTGGATTTCTAAGGTGAAGGAACTCCTCCTGATTCTTCAAGTTTAAGGGTGGCCACAAGAAATAAATATATGTAGTGTTTTCCCTGGGGCTTAAGTGAAAAATCTAAGGGATGGGATGAAAGGGACTGAGTAGGGAAACATGAGATTCTTTCAGAGCTTTCAGTCTACTGAAAAGTCCTCGTTTGACCTAAACTCTAATTTTCTAGGAAGTATGGGAGTCCCAGGTTACTTCATTTCCAAGGTACAGGAGATTTCTTTCTAGTTTTGATGATCTACTTGCCCTTCAAAATAAAAGGGGATATTTACAGGAGTCATTACTCTCTGTGACATCCTCAGGAATGATGTCCACCCTTAGCCCAAGCTCGAGAAGAATTAGAGGATGGGACAAAATAACATTCACTTGAGAACAGGTTTTTAGTTATTCCTAGTATCAGGACAAATGCCAAGCAATCTTTCTCACCATCTATGAATGATGCAGCAGGCCCGCCAAAGTCAAACTCTGGGATCCCTCAAGTCACTAAGTCATAACTCAAATCCACGTGTTATGGAAGCAAAGACTACTCTTGGTGGCTGTTCTGGTCTAGTAAGACAGTTCTAGTATTGCTCTTGTGAGTAATAAAGGCCAGGTGTCAACAGCTCCAACAGCAATAGTAGAAGCTAAGAGGGGGACAGCAGGGACATAGGTGTCATCCGTTCCAAATTATAGTCTGTGTACAGAGAAAGTGCACAGCCTGGAGAGGACAAAGAGAGAATAATTTGGCTTATTATCGAAACCAGACATTTTAGTCATAACTGCTCCCTGTTCTCTGACCTTTCTCCCTGTGGCTGGAGTTTGGATTCTAGTCCTAGCTTAAGTCCCTTTCTGTGTAAATCAAGAAAATAGAACTCATTCTAGGTGTTTCAAATAAAAAAAAGGGTACAATAAAGGGAAATGTGCTTAGCAAACTGTTAGAAGGGCTAAAAAAGCAAAGATTGAGAGAGGGTCCACTAACATTCCTGCCTCTTTGGCAAAACAACCGGAAAATGCTGCCACACCGTAGGGCAAAAGACCAGGAAACTGGATGAAAGGCTAGAGTGCAGTGGCGCGATCTCAGCTCACCGCCACCTTCGCCTCCCAGGTTCAAGTGATTCTCCTGCGTCAGCCTCCCTAGTAGCTGGGATTACAGGCATGCGCCACCACATCCGGCTAATTTTGTATTTTTAGTAGAGATTGGGTTTCACAGTGTTGGCCAGGCTGGTCTCAAACTCCTGAACTCAGGTGATCCACCCGCCTCGGCTTCCCAAAGTGTGGGGATCATAGGTGGGAGGCACCGTGCCTGGCCAGCCTTCACATCTTGTTCAAAGATTTGTTAATGTTAAATGGTAACAAAAGTCTGTGAGTGAGAGAGTGTAGTAGAATGTATTTCTAACTGTTATTTCTTCCATTCCCTATGATATAAGAGAGATTATAGAAAAGGGTGGCGTGGGAGCTAAATGAGAACAGTCGACATACAGGAAACACTCCTCTGGGGTGTTTACCTTCTGGGTTGAACTGCATGTTCACAGTTGGCTGGTATCTTGGCCTGTGCTGGGTTTCTACACACACTGAGGGAGCCGGTGAGATTGCTTTGTTTCCTGTGATCAAGAGCAGGCTTAGCATGTCAAAAAATGTTATCTTTGTATTGCCATCAAGCAGCATCTTCATGTAGTCTTGCCTTGGCTTCACAATTCAAAAAGTTAACATTTTTCCTACATAGTTTTTCTCTCTCCCTTTCCCCATCACAATTACTTCAACAAAATCAAATGGGCATCTTCTCATCCAAAAATATTGTTGAGCACTTTCCTCCTCCTTACTATAGGCCTCAAATTCATGTCAAAAACCAGACAGCATTAAAGAATAAAAGGATTGAAAGGACACAAGGCAAATAGGAAGGAGCTGGGTAAAAGTATATTGCAGTATAAATTAAATTAAATTATCCAAAACTCTCTGTAAGTGAAACAAAAGAGCAGAGAAGGAAAAGCTCATTAAGGCTTGTGCACTTACTGTTGGCTTCATTGGAAAAGGAGAAATACTAACTAGGTTCAGAGGGGAGATTTGGGTAGAAGGAAAGAAGATAAGGCATTCCAAATGTGCCTATGTATATTGCTTATGTCAGAGTCAGTGAAGGTATCTGTTACGTGGGAGTTGAAGGTGGTCTGAGAGATGAATGAAAAATCACACTGATGAAGATCTAGGTAGCCTCTTTGAGGCATTTGTCCTCCATAGGGTGAGGAGTAAAATCCATTGATGGTTCTTTCTTGCTACTACTCTCTATGTCCATTATAGATCCAGTATTTTGGTTCCTTGTGGATATGTACATAAAGAAATACCTTAAAATGAAAGCAGAAGAGGGCACTAGGAAATGTCGGACAGATATGGAATCAGCTGTCAGCTCCACCCTTCACTAGTTGTGATAAGTAGTATTCACTAACCCTTAAGTCCCAGATTCTAGGTGTATGTAATAGGGACAGCATGAACATATCTCTCAGGACTGTTGTGAAAAGTAAAGTGGTAAGGTAAATGATGCACTTCTCCTGGCACCTAACACAGAGTAAGCATTCAACAATTGTTAACTGGTTTTATTTTCCTTTAATAAGTAGAAAAACTAACCACTAAGTAACCACATCTAGGTGTATAGGAAATTCTAGAAACCAGACTTATCTCAAGAATTATCCCTTACTTCTATTTTTTAAAAAAACCCAAACTTCCAGAATCAAATACACTGGGTAAAGTTTCCATAGTTTGGAATTTTACAAAGCCTCTCTACATGCCAGGGCTTTACATAGAGAGTGTCTGGATTCTGCACTTAGGGAATCCATGTCTCCATGATGCACATAAAAATATGAAGAGTTTGCTTCTCATCAAGCCATAGAAGAATGACTGATTATAGAATGCCAGATGAGATAATTAGATGGTACAGACAATAGCTATTATTACAAGCACTAACACATGGTAACTTGCAGTCTACTGTGCCAGAACTGTCAGGAATCCTCCAACTCCGTATACTGCTGGAATATATTGAAGAGATCACTTCATAGCCTGAGCATCTGCAGGAGCAAATGAGTGAAGAATTACTTCACCTCCAAAATAAAGAGAATGACTTGATTGCTTTAACTTATACTTGCTTAACCTTCTTGGCTGAAGGATAACATAGCACAATGTAGAAGTGCCCTCTAATGTTGATTTAGGGGCAAAAGAAAAAAAAATATTGGCTGAGGGCGGGAAGAACCTGGCCCCTGATACTTGCAGGTGTATTTTTCTTGGGAAGCAAGATTGCTAGAGAAACAAAAGATTTGGTTCGTTTGGCTTGGCAAGTCAAAAATGCAATCCTAGGGAAAGACTTTATTTAGAAACTTTATTTTTCTCCTGTTAACTTGAATAGTTTATGGAGAAAAAAAGAACTATAAATGGTTCATAAGTTTGCAATTCTTTTTGTTTTGGTTTTAAAAACAAAATACACTATCCCCACCCAGGTAGATCTTGCTATAGATTAATTCCACTTTTAATTGGCTACTATTCCATTCCCCACAAAGCTGCAGTTGAGACTGGGACATGTAATCTTAAAGCATGTGGGAACAGAAAGGACTCTTCCTCTGTTATCTCTGCCGTCTGCTGAATCTTCGATGGTCCTCTCTCCCCTGGACCCCCTCCCTCATCTATACACGTGCCTATCTCTCCTTTTAATGTACTCTTTCCAATAATCTGCAAATCACTGATTCTTGCATTTCTGCACCCTCCCTTCAGCCTTCAACCCACTACCATCTGGCTTCTGCCTCCTCATTGCAATGAAACTGAATTTACTGTGCTCACCAGTAATATTACTAAGCTCAAAAGACTTTCTGTCTTTATTTCGTTATTATTTCTCTGAGTACTTTAATACTGTTGATCACACCTTCTCCTTCAAACTATTTTCCCCTCTGCTCTTTTCTTCTTCTTCTACCACTGTGACTCCTTCCTTCTCCTCCATCTCCTTTGCTGATTTCCCCCTCACAACCACAGACATCATTCTTCCTACTCTCTGTGCCCTTGCTGGGTGATCTTATCCACGTTCATGACTTCCATTTTCCCTTATAGTCCAGTGACCACCAAAGCAATATTCCTAGTCCCCTTAGCTTTCCTAAACCCCAGTCCTGTATTCCCACTTGCCTAGGAGACAAGGTCATCCTGGCTGCTCCACAGAGACCTCAATTTGACCTGCTCAAAACAAATTCACTACATTCTCTCACAAACTTGCCCCCTTTCTATATACTGAAGCAATGAATGACAACACCCAGTTGCTTAAGCTTGAGATGTTTGGGTTATTTCTCATTTTTTCTTCCAACATTCCAATTCAACCTGTCACCAATTCCTATTAACTGTACCTCATCAATATGCCTTGAATCCTTCATCTTTTCTTCATCTGTTCTGCCACAAGCTTAGTTCAAGTTTAATTACTTCTCATCTATTACCAGATTATACATTGAGCTGGTCTTTTTCTATCACTTTCTAACCTTTCTATAAACCATAGAAGAATCCACCCTTTGAGACACATTTTTTTCATGTTTCTCACTACAAAGAAGTATACAAATAAAAACCAGACAGTAGATCCTTAATGCCTAAGACAGAGTCCAAAATTCTGAATCTAGAGAACACAGCAGAAGAATCTCTTCTTCAGCTGACTCTACCCTATGCATCTACTCCATGTTGTTACCCTCCATTTACATCTCCATGCACTCCATACCTCAGCCACACCTTTGCCATATCACATTAGTCATGCATGTAGTTGCCTTCTTTAAGCCTTTTCTTTCACCAGAAAAGGCACCCTCCCTCAGTCACCTGGTGAACTCCTGCTCGTCTTTCAAATTGTAAGTTACCTGTTGGCCCCTCTATGAAGTGATATTGACAGCCTCCAAGCTGAATTGATAGTGACTTCCTTTGAATGTCCATTGCAATTTTCTGTGCTGCTATTAGCAATCCTTGACATAAGGTTGTTGTGTAAGTTGTTTACATATAAATCTCCACCCCACCTAAAAGCATTAAATCCTTGAAATGAAATACCTTTAGCACTTAACATATGCCTGTCATCTGGGAGTTGGTGAGCCTGTGGGATGAATGAATGTATTCTATAAAATTGCAACACTTACAATAGTTAGGCTTATCTAAAAAATAAAATAAAAACCAAGACTTTTCTAGCGTTCCAATTCCTAAGTCTTCATTCTGTCTCTTTTGGAATGGACTTCTCCAGTGGCTTTTTCTTTCTCTAATCATGCAAATTGCAACTTTGTAGCATCTTATTTAATCTATTTATTTATCATTATATAGATAGTGGACCAGATTTCTGTGTTCTACAATTCCAGGAGAGTATAATGGGAAATAATATTACATAGATGAAAAGAGACAATTACTTGAGAATGTTCCAAGAGAAGATGGAATTAAGCTCCCTCAGCCCTTTGTTTGAGATACATTTCCCACCATGGCTGCTCTGCCAGCTCAAACCTTTTCTATCAGTCGAGCAAGTACCATCTGTCACCTATTATCAGGGGTAGAAGTCTGAGTACTTCCGCTCACTGCACATTGGTTTTGGAGTCACCAAGGAAAACACAATGCAGTCAAGCACTGGATGGAAGAACACTTTACTCACCTAGAAAAGAGACAGAGCAACCGGGCTTGGTGGCTCATGCCTGTAATCCCAGCACTCTGGGAGGCCAAGGCAGGTGGATCACTTGAGGTCAGGAGTTCGAGACCAGCCTGACCAACATGGTAAAATCCCATCTCTACTAAAAAATACAACAATTAGCAAGGTGTGGTGGCATGTGCCTGTAGTCCCACCTATTCAGGAGGCTGAGGCAGGAGAATCACTTTGAACCTGGGAGGCGGAGGGTACAGTGAGCCGAGATTGTGCCACTGCACTCCAGCCTGAGTGACGGAGTGAGACTCTGTCTCCAAAAAAAGAAAAAAAGAAAGAAAGAAAGAAAGAAAAAGAAAGAGAGAGAAAGAAAGAGAAAGAAAGAAAGAGAAAGAAAAGGAAAGGAAAGGAAAAGAAAAGAAAAAAGAAAGAACAGAAAAGAAAAGAAAAAAAAGAAAAGAAAAACAGAGTCAGTGGTGGGTCTTCCACGGCCAGCGGGCCCCCTCCCAGTAGCCAACATGAGGCAACTGGCCTGCACATACCCTCTTGTGCTGTGTCAGAAGGACTCGATCCCCTTCCTGCCAGAGGCAGATATGCTAGTAAGGTTGGTCAGGTGACATAGGACACACACTTATTCAGAAAGAAGGAGTATGCATTGAGTCTGAAACAGGAAATGATACTACCACTCAAGGTGATGAATCTTGCACAGGCAGTGAGGACTCTATCTCTTGGTAAAGAAGTGTTTCAGACCCAAGGCCTATTCAGAAGTCATGAGAAGGAATCAGAAGACTGTGTGGATGCACTGCCTTTCTCCACACTATCATCTTCCATCCTTTTCATAAGCCCACTTTCTTTATATCACATTTCTTTTTCTCACCTACTTGAATTCATTCCCATGTTTATTTGCTTGATTCATGAGGTCACTTATTAATCAATCATTTTATTGATATTTTCAAAGTCCATTTTTACATACAATGTGTTTTTTCACCTAATGGGTAGCATGGGGTTACCATTCAATATATAAAATAAGTTAGGAAAAAAATTTCCTTTATTTTGTTAGGTTTTTCTTTTCCCCCTAATCTTATGAGCTAAATCCTGTGCCATTGATAAAGCAGCCACACAGCTTATGGATTCTAATTCCATTTGGTTCTAAATTGCAGAGCTGAGAAAGCAACTTAAAAGACCCAGAGCTGAATTATTGACCAGCACTTATTACCATCTTTAAATGGTCTTGACAAATGAAAAAAAAAAAGCAAAACACCTAACAACACTAATAAAACAGTAAGGTGAGAGTTATGGCAAGGAAACCTCCAGAGACCGATGTGTAAATTTAGAGAATGAGCCAGAAAAAATGAGAGGTCACATTAAAATATATTATCAAAAAATAATTCATGCTTTTAATCAAGAATTGGGGCATATTTTTGTTTCTTAACAGGAACTAATATCCTGCCAGGGAATGTAACCCGTGGCATCTCTAAAAGAAGTATCTGGATGTCCTAGGCAAAAGAACAAAATCATGGTAACCAGGAGACATATTTTTCTGTGCCAACCCAGGAAAACAACAGAATTCAATAAAAGAATGTTCTGGGCTGCAGTCTTTACCAGCTGCCCTCACTGAGAGAAGGGGACACACACAGGTCAGTCTATAATTCTCTCCTCCTTCAGAGCGTGAGTCAAACCCCTCTGCTCATTTATCCAATTCTGAGCCCCTATTTTGTTTTCCTTTCCTCACTCTCCAGCTTTTTAATCTAGAGAATTTTCTCCACCTTAAGCACTACCTCAAAACAGGTTCACTTAAGTTCTTTTGTTCCTGCAGAAATAAAAACATTCTTATCTCTGTTATTATCTTTGCCAATAGAACATCGAATCTTACAGACAGCAAAAAGGCAATATGAAAAAGGATGCAGAGAGAAATCCACAGAAAATGACCAATACAAAAGAAAACCATATGTTGACAACAGTCCATTTTCCTGTTAGAACACTGTCAAAAATAAAATTGTATTCCTTACAGTCATGTCAACAATGTTTACTTTGCTTCTCAAGCACCCAACAGAGCCAAGGCAAGAAGAGGGTTACTGAATCTTATTGGTCAGGAAAGTGGAAGCCTGGACATTAGAGGGCATGACCTGAGCTGGTTTCACCCCCAAATCCTGAGCATTTGGACTGGAACCTAAAGCTTTTCCTGCCCTCTTCTTAAGTTCTGGAGATCCTTGCCTGCAGGAGGGCTGCTGGGTACCTTTCCATGAGGCTGATTTTATCCTAGGGTGGTTCACATGTATCTTGCCCTTATGAAATTGGAAGGGGTGGTCACTCAGTCATCATGAAGACAGAGCTTACTTATGCTGGAGAATTGAGTGGAAGTGATGATCGGACTCCTTAGTGTAGATGTGTGGAAGGTGCTCCTGATCTAGAAGGAGATTTTCAGGGACATTCAGCACACCAGAGTATCTTTTCCAGGACCATCCTTCTGAATCCCCCGGCCCCTGTGCTGCCCCGCCACCACCCTCTGCTTTCTGTATTCCTCCCCCAACCCCGGCTGCCTTCTTGATTCCTATAGCCAGGGCTATCTGCCTTGTGGCTGTCCATAGTCCCCTCCAGAGTCCAGCCCAGGCCTTTCTGTCCAATCCTCTTCAGTGTCACAAACCTCAAAAACAAAACACAATAAAACAAACAAACACGAACAACAACCTCATCATCAAAAATCTGATCTTTGATGATTGTGAAGATGACATACTTTATTAAAGTTATTTCCACGAAAGAATCAACAATCGTGGTTATTAAGATGTATTGAATTCTCATTATGTGCCATGGGATTTTTCAGTATTTTATACGTCATCTCGTTAAATCCTTACCCAAACTCTCTCAGGTGACCATTTTTATTATACTCATTTTACTGATGAGAAAACTGAGGTCTATAGAGTGTATCACTTCCCACCGTCAGTGGACTTCTGCAATCGGAAGAGCCAGGATTCTAACCCCGACGTGTCTGCTACCCAAGGCCATGAATTTTCCGTTGTGTTATACTTTGTCTCTAATTGACTTTTCTGTTTTACCAACCACACACTTCCAGTGTTTGGAACAATACCATTCCCTCTGTTTGGGTTAGAGGGGAATTGTTTGGAAAGACAAAAAACAAACTCAAGTTTTTTTGGAGGTAGAGGGGAATAATAGGATACACAGATGTCCTACAGTACACATTTGGGGTCAAAAATGTCGTGGGAACCAGCAGGAGTGAGAACCAGAGATTGGAAAGCCAAGGCTTCTCTCTACTTCTCAACTCTTCATCTCTTGTATATAAGCTTCTCCTTTCTCATGCTCTGCAGACAAACTTTCTCCACATGCTAGTCCATTTGGTGGTAAATAGACCTGTTTACTATGCCTGGGTGACAGCAATGAAGAGATAAACCATAACCAAATCCAGAATCTTATTCCAATTTGAAACTTCTGAAGAAGAGATTTTCATTGGCTTAGCTGAAGTCATGGACCCATATCCCAGACCGATCAACTGTGTCTAAGGGCCCAGAGTCATGCTGTACAAATGGATGCTCCCAGGGCTTGCTACAATTACATACGTTTTTCATAGAGATGATTAGGATATCTACTCTACACCTATGCCGGAAATGTATTATACCTTCATTAAAGGTGGAGTACACATTGATGGATGGTAATGAGTCACTCAGTTTCTAAGAAACTCAAAATGCGGAATCCAAATGTTCCCAGATGAGGAATGCAGTATCTGTTTATTGTCTTATCTTAAGCTTCAAGCCAAGTTTTGCCAACACTGATAGAGAAACCACTTCCCTATACACACCCCTGAATTCTTGAGTCAACCCTTGAAAAAGTAATTACAGTTTAAAAATATCAGTGTATTCCAATTCACCATTATGAACAAAGGCAGTCAAAATTCTCATCATTCAAATATATTCATTAGTAGGCATGACTCAGGCTAATAAATACTTACTTTTTTTGAAAAAAAGAAAAGCAACCTAAATGAATCCATTAGCATGCTTAGAAGTCCAAATAATACTATAAACAGATTTCCCCCAATTTGTATTCTGTGAAACACCTGAGTTAAATGAAAAATTCCATATAATAAATCCCCCCTTTTGGGTGCCGACAAAATTCACTGGCATAGCAGGATGTGCCTATGAATATGATGGGATACCAGTCACATGACTATGTTGTATTATCTATCAAAAGGAATTTTACAGTTGCGATTAAGATTCCCAATCAGTTGCCTTGGAACTAATAAAAATGAAGTTAGTCATGGGAGAGTCTAACCTAATCAAGTAAGCCCTTAACAGAAGTCAAAAAGAGAGAGAGATTCTCCTGTTGGCCTTTTTTTTTTTAGACGGAGTCTCACTCTGTCGCCCAGGCTAGAGTGCAGTGGCGTGATCTTGGCTCACTGCAACCTCTGCCTCCCAGGCATTCAAAACCCTCACAATTTGGTTGCAACATACTTGTCAATTTTTATTTTTCTAAACCTCTTAGACAAATGGATTTACTTTCAATTCCTTCAAAGACTTTTAAAGACTCATTTCTTGACTAAACCTATTCTTTGTCTCATACTGCATGTACCCTCTGAGACAACTTTCCCTTCTACTCTGTAAATCCGAATCTTACCTATCTTCAAAAGCTGAGCTCTGATGAGCTCTATTCTATAAAGCATTCTTCTTTACTATCTGTTGGAGGTAGTCTTTCTTCTCTGAGTCATCCACCACTTTCCAAGTATCTTTGCTTTTAAGCCCTTATAAATGTTGTGATTTTGCATTTATTTGATCAACATCTGTCTTCTTCCTCTAGACTATCAGCTCCAAACTGGCAAGAAAATTAAACATGTCTGTTTCTGCTTATCATTATGTCCCCAGGCAACAAAGTATCTGTCACATTGCAGATGTAGAGTAGGTAATTATCAAATAATCAGTTGAATTGACATCTCTTAAGACTCGATCATTTTCTAACTCATGGGGGTAGATAATTTGTACCCATGTCTTATTTTCTAGAATAAACTATCAGCTCCTTGAAAACATTATCTACATCTGCTTCCATTTGGTAGCCCTCAAAAAAAAAAAAGTCTTGTGTGTTGTAAATATTCATTGAAAGCTGATTAACTAACAAGGAAATTTGGGGAAAAAAAAAACTGTGGAGTCATGTGGCCCTATATTCAAATCCTGGCTTTGTAAATTTGGATTAAAAATGTTCAAGGATATTTTCTAGTTAATGTAAGTGTTAATATTTTATGTTTTGTTACCTATGAAGAGCTTTCATATATATATATGTATATATATGTGACATATTGTAGCATATATATGATATATTCATATGTCTCAGTTGATTGTTGAACTACATCAGATAATATTTTATCCCCAATTTGCAGATGAGGAAACAGAGGTAAAAATAAAGCAATTGAGGCTTAAAGAGACTAATGGCCACTCAGCTATTAACTGAGGAAGAGTGATTCCAACTAAAGTTTTGTAGCCCTAATTCTGTGGCTTTTCCATTCTCATATTAATATATTGGCAACATTTAGATTCATATCAATGGATCTGTGCCGTTGGATAACATAATGCTTTATAGAATTCAGGCTTCTTTTAGTTCGTGTCTATTGATCCGACCTCTGAGCACACTAGAAGGGGCTTATTTAGAATTTCTGGTCTCATAATAGAAACGCAGGAGAATTATGTGGTAAATCTTAGAGGAAGAGCAGGATAGGCCCATTTTCATATTTGGCATTAAAAAACACTCCCCCCAAAGTCCCTAATAATTTTTTTCCTCTCTCAGATGCTTTCTTCTCTGAATAGGTACCAAATTGAAGCTCATCATTTTTATATAAACCAGAACCCCTTCTTCTATTTGTTTATTTGTTGGTTTTTAAAAATCATTTGACCTCTACATTGAAACTCAAATCCAAATCAAGAAAAAAACAGTGCTTATTTATTAAGCAGTTTGCTGTGATGATGCTCCTTCCCAGGAATGAATCCCTGTCCCTCTCAGACTTCCTTTCACAGGATGCTCTGATCTGGCTCGCCCTTACAGCACTAGGCAAATTGTTTTGCCTGGCTTATTCCATCAAATACAAGGCTCAGCTGCCTTTTCTCACACTCGGAATCCAGCAGACCATTTTCCTTGGTCATCAACAGAGGAGTGGAGTCTCTTCTCTTAATGGGCTGAGCTCCTGCCAAGTTCCAAGTGCTCTTGCCCTTCCTTAAGGATGCTGAATATTTGCTCCTTACCCAAGACATCTGGATACCTTGTGTGAGTAACCCCCTCCTGAGGGTGGTGGGTTATTTCAAAGCAAATCATTCCAGTAAAAAAAAAATGTTTAGGAACTTTCAAACAATTTTGATAGAACTTGGTAACTTAAACAAAACAAAAACTTTTCCAGTTGCAGCTTCTACTCAACAGCAGGTGAAACAATAAAAAATATTGAACAAGAAAAATTAATCTGTATCCAGAGAATTTTAATAAATTTTAAAACAAATAGATCCACATAGATCCTCTGGGATTTTGCCAGCAAGTGTTTAACAATCTGTTTTTAATATCCAGGCAATGTGCTGCAACTGCAGGCATTGAAGAGTAATGAAGCACTTTGTAAAAAATAAATAAAAGCAATAATAATGCTGAACACAATTTCAAAAGAGAAACACAATGGTGACAGAAAAGATTTTGGCTGAAACACAAGGAATACCAGAACGTATCCTGGTTAAAATATATCAGCTGGATAGGTGGCTACTGTAGGCCTTCCATTCTTGATCTATTAGTGGAACAGGTTTGTAGCCTAACCATATAACATTTGCATCTAATGAGCCAGGCAGCTAAATGTTAATCCAGATCTAATTAACAACCGTATGAGAAGCATGACATTTGGTACATTTTTCCTTTTCTTTCTTTATAATCCAGAAAATCTCCTCAAAACTTTAGAAATAAAAAATAATTTTGCAGAAAGACACTTTTTTGGTAACCATTATTCCCCTAGTTAGAGTAACACCTCATTTGTCCATCATCATTGAGGGAACGCATGTTCCTCACAAATTAATTTTCCTGTAAAAGAAAGCAAGTTTCGTGTTCAAAGGAGTCAATTTCATCTAGATGTTTTTACTGGAACTCTTTCTAAAAGATATTACATATTGAACAGGATTTGACCTTTTCTGATGATTCAGAGTTATCATCATGGCCATCAATCTCCATGAATAGCCACCAACTCTTTCCCTTCCAAATGCAAACATACTGGAATCTCTCACAAGCTAAAAGAAATGTTCCTTTCAACCCTATCCATCTTGAATCTCTCTTTTAAATTTATTTTTTAGAAACAGCTTTAATGTAGTACAATTCACCCATTTAAATAATACAATTCAATGATTTTTTAGAATATTCACATTTTTGTGCAACCATCATGATAGTCAATTTTAGAACACTTTCAGAAAGAAACCTATACCCATTCGCTATTTTCCCTGGTTATACTTTGGCACTGCACTCCTGCACTTCCCTATCCCAGCTTAAAGCAACACCAATCTACTTTCTGACTCTATAAATCTCCCCATTCTGTACTTCCATATGAACAGAATCAAACAATACACAGTCTTTTGTGGCAGGCTTTTTTGACTCAGCATAATATTTTCAAGGTTCATCATTTGTTGCATGTATCTGGATATTGTTCCTCTTTAAGGCCACATAAAATTGCATTGTGTGAATACACCACAAATTTAAAATCCATTTCTCCATTAATTTGGGTTTTTTCTGCCTTTGGCTCTTTTAAATAATGCTGCTATAAACATTTGTGTATATGTTTTGTATCCACAAGTGTGGACATAAATTTTCATTCCCCTTTGATATACACCTAGGAACGAAATTGCTAGGTCATATAATGATTCTGTGTTTAATCATTTAAAGAACTGCCAGACTGCTTTTCAAAGTGGCTGTACCATTTTACATCCCCACCAGTAGTATATGAGGGTTCTAATTTCTCCACATCCTTGTCAACAATTGTTACCTGTTTAATTATAGTCTTCCATTGTGATTTTGATTTGCATCTCTCTGATGAGTAATGATGTCGAGCATTTTGTGTGTGTGCTCATTGGCCATTTGTATATCTTTGGAAAGATATACAAATTTGGAATCCAAAAAGATCTGAAAAACATTGTGGTTGTCTTTTTATTACTGAATGGTGAGGGTTTTTTATATATGCTAGACACAAGCCATTACTAGGTATATGATTTGTGAATAATTTCTCCCATTCTATGGATTATCTTTGTACTTATAAATATGCTGTCCTTTCCCTTAGTTTCCACTGAGAAGAATCCCTTGTTGCCCAGCTATTTAAAAGGTATTCACCGTAGTCCTTTTATTCCACTATGTATCTCTCCCGATTCGTTCTTAAAATCCACTGCACTATAACTTTAACATCCACCATTGCTTTGCAACTCTCTTACTAAGGTAACACTTTTCTTAATAGGGCCAAGGATTTTCTTATTGTTAAACCCAAATGCTTTCCTTTAATGCTTACTCTACTTACTAATTAACATATGGCAATCTTCAATCTTCATTTCTTTGAAAATTTATCCTCCCTTAGCTTTCAATATATGATTTTCTCTAGATTTTATTCTTATTGTAAAAAGAATTTCTTATTTTCCTCCCCTGCTCCTCTTATTTGTACACTTAAATGTTGTTGTCCCTCCAAGTTCACTCTGTCATCATATTTTCCGAGTACATCTTCTACATGAATTATCTCATTTATTCCTGTGCTTTAAACTCTACTGATAACTATCCAAACAAATCTCCAGCCTTCACCTTGTTCCAGAGTCCAGAACTACATTTTTAACTGCCTAGTAGTTCCTTCTTAATCACTTAGAATTACTGCAATCAATTAAAACATGACATTTTCAAAATAGAAAGTAAGTTCTCTCTCTAATTGTTTATCTTTTCTTATTCTCATATCATTGAGGCAAGGACATTTGAATCATTCTTCACTAATCTTCCTCTTTCATGTTGGTCTCCTGTCAGTCATCAGGTTGATCTTACCTTCTAAATATCTTTCTAATCTTCCTTTCTTCCTCACTGCTGTCATTACCTTTCAATAAACTTTCCTAATCATTTATTAGGATTATTTTAGCACAGCCTGCCTCAATTCCCTTCTTCCATCATCTCTCTTATCCAATCCATCTTTGTCACTTTGGCCAGCATTAACCTTCTAAAACACAAACTTGTTATTGGCACCCTTTACCTTTACAATGACTACCTTAAACAGCTCCCTGTGGCCCACGGAACAAATCTTTCCATGATGCCTCAGACCCTTAATTATTTGTCCTCATCTGTATTCCTCCTGTTGTGTTGTCTACCTGCCCCCCATCCAGAAATTTTAACTGACTTTCTGTTCCCCAAGAATGCTGTATTCATTTTTCTATTGGTGCATAACACATTTTCAGAAATTTAGCAGCTTCATATGACACAAATGTATTATCCCATAGTTTCTATAGATCAGGAGTCTGATGCATTTTAGCTGGATTCTCCACTCAGAGTCTCACTAAAGTGAAAGGGAAACCTGGGGCAGCTGTCTTTTCATATGGAAATTGAACTGGGGAATGATTTGGTTCCAAATTCCTTCAGGTTGTTTGTTGAATCTATGTTCTTGCCGTTGTATGACTGAGGTACCTTTTTTATTGCTAACAGTTGACTGGGGGTCACTCTCATCTCCCAGAGGCAGCTGTCAGGTCTCTGACACATAGTGTGTCAGAGGCCCCACACATAATGTGACATTTTGCTCTTTAAAGGCCAACAGGGCGGGGCGCGGTGGCTCATGCCTGTAGTCCCAGAACTTTGGGAGGCTGAGGCAGGTGGATCACAAGGTCAGGAGATTGAGACCATCCTGGTTAACATGGTGAAATCCTGTCTCTATTAAAAATACAAAAAATTAGCCAGGCGTGGTGGTGGGCGCCTGTAGTTCCAGCTACTCAGGAGGCTGAGACAGGAGAATCACTTGAACCTGGGAGGCAGAGGTTGCAGTGAGCCGAGATCACGCCATTGCACTCTAGCCTGGGCGACAGAGTGAGACTCCGTCTAAAAAAAAAAGGCCAACAGGAGAATCTCTCTCTCTTTTTGACTTCTGTTAAGGGCTTACTTGATTAGGTTAGACTCTCCCATGACAAATTTCATTTTTATTAGTTCCAAGGCAACTGATTGGGAATCTTAATCGCAACTGTAAAATTCCTTTTGATAGATAATACAACATAGTCATGTGACTGGTATCCCATCATATTCATAGGCACATCCTGCTCACACTCAAGAGGAAGGGATTATACAGGGCACATCCAGCAAGGGTGGGAATCTTGGGGGCCATCTTAGAATTCTGCCTACCACACATAACATGCTCTGTCATGACTCTATGCCTTCTCATAGACCATATCTTCTTCCTATTATATCCATTCCTCTATTATCAATTGGGAAAGTCCCCAATTGGCTTTTAAGACCAAGTTCAAATAGTAGTCATCCATTAAGTCTTCAAGACAAATCAGTTTCTTCCCTCTTTGTACACCCATTCTACTTTCTATCTTTTTATATTATATTTGCTTAGGTTTTTGCCATCCCAGCTGACTGTAAAATTTTCTTTGTTTTAAGTGTTTTTATTTTAATTTTTGTGGGTACATAGTAGGTGCATACGTTGATGGGGTATATGAAATGTTTTGATACAAGCATAATAATCACATCATGTAAAATGGGGTGTTCATCCCTTCAAGAATTTATCCTCTGTGTTATAAACAACTCAACTATACTTTCAATTAATTTAAAATGTACAATTAAATTATTTTTGACCAATCTCACTCTGTTGTGCTAGCAAATACTAGGTCTTATTCATTCTTTCTATTTTTTGGGCCCATTAACATCCCCAGCACCTCCCCTGCCCCCTGCCACACAAACACACACCACACGCTACAATTTCCAGCCTCTGGTAACAATCCTTCCAGTCTCTATTTTCATGAGTTCAATTGTTTTGATTTTTAGATCTCACAAATAAATGAAAACATCTATGTTTGTCTTTCTGTGCTGGTTTATTTCACTTAGCATAATGACTTCCAGTTCTATCCATGTCGTTGCAAATGACAAGATTTCATTCTTTTATGGCTGAATAGTACTCCATTGTGTATAAGTACCATATTTTCTTTATCCTTTCGTCTGTTGATGGACACTTGGGTTGCTTCCAAATTTTGGCTGTTGGGAATAGTGGCTGCGACAAACCTGAGAGTGTAGATATCTCTTTGATACACTGAATTCCTTTCTTTTGGGTATATACCCAGCAGTGGGATTGCTGCATCATATCACAGGTGTATTTTTAGGTTTTTGAGGAACTGTCAAAGTATTCTCCATTGTAGTTGTGCTAATTTACATTCTCACTAATAGTGTACGAGGGTTCCCTTTTCACCACATTTTCACCAGCATTTGTTATTGCCTGTCTTTTGGATATAAGCCATTTTAACTGGGGTGAGATGATATCTCATTGTAGTTTTGATGTGCATTTCTGTGATGATCAATGATGTTGAGCACTTTTGCATATGTCTGTTTGTCATTTGTATGACTTCTTTTGAGAAATGTCTATTCAGATATTTTGCCTATTATTTAAATTAGATTACTATTAAATTGGTGTGAAAGTAATCTAAAAGTAATGGCAAAAACCGCAATTACTTTTGCAACAACCTAATAGATTTTCTCCTATAGAGTTGTTTGAGCTCCTTATATATTCTGATTATTAATCCCTTGTCAGATGGGTAGTTCACAGATATTTTCTCCCATTCTGTGGATTGGCTTTTCACTTTGTTGATTGTTTCCTTTGCTGGGCCGAAGCTTTTTAACGCTATGTGATCCCATTTGTCCATTTTTGCTTTGGTTGCATTTTCGCTTTGGTTGCATTTTCGCTTTTGGTTGTCTTTGCTTGTGATGTACTACTCAAGAAATTTTTGCCCAGCCAAATGTCCTGGAGACTTTCCCTATTTTCTTGTAGTAGCTTCATAGT
Organism: Pan troglodytes; assembly: GCF_028858775.2. Lineage (NCBI taxonomy): Eukaryota > Metazoa > Chordata > Mammalia > Primates > Hominidae > Pan > Pan troglodytes. The sequence goes on along the minus strand of NC_072408.2, from coordinate 66,651,467 downwards.
TTGAGGTCTTAGATTTAAGTCTTTGGTCCATTTTGATTTAATGTTTGTAAATGGCAAGAGATAGGGATCTAGTTTCATTCTTCTGCATATGAATATCCAGTTTTCCCTGCACCATTTATTAGAGAGACTGTCTTTTCCCCAGTAGATATTCTTGGCACCTTTGCTGAAATTGAGTTCACTGTAGGTGTGTGGATTTGTTTCTGAGTTCTCTATTGGACTGTAAAATTTTCAAGAGCATTAAGGACTTTTCACTTCTCTTTGCTTCCCCAATTCCAGGCCTGTATTAGGCTCTAAAAATGTGTGTTGAATGAATTGATCCATTTCTTTATTATGCAATAAGGTCATGATAATCTCATGGGCAGTTGAAGTGAATACAGGCTTTTGGCCACATAGCAACAAATCTCCTCAGACTTTGCTCTTAAGCCAGATTTTGTTTGTTTGTTCTTCCTTTCCCATTGTATTATCAGATGGTTAAATCTCACTGCTTCTCTGGGACCTGGCTACAAAACTGCTTCTCTTGAATTGTTACATACAAGCTGGTGTCAATTGGGAAACAGACTAATTGAATATATTAAAATCAAAGGCAAAATATAAGTATGATGGACTTTGATGGATTGTCAGACAATCTCTTTTATGGGTATCATGCGTGACCTTTGGCACAGAGACCACAAAATCAGTTTTGTCTGTTAGTAGGCATTCTTCCAGGTACTTGGAAATCAGTTAGCAGAGTTTTCTGAGTAAGTAATCTTTGAATAAATGAGGCTTAATTTTATGTCCATAAGGTCAACCATTTCGAAAGGTAAATTTTAATAGGAGGCAGCTTAAAAGTGAGAGGACTGATTTACTCCTTTACCTTTCACTTTATGTAATTATTTGCAAATGAAGGCTTTCAATGAACTTAACAGTAAGTCTTGAAAATGAAAAAGTGAGCTCAAAATATTTCCTCCAAACTCAAAAAAAAGGAATTCACTTTTGTTTTAGTCATTTCGTTTATTAGATCTCCCTAGTGGAGAGATAGAACCATAAATGTATGTTTTAGATGGAGTTTGAAGTCCCTAACAGACCACTAAAAATGCAGAAGTTAATGAAACTGATCTCAGTGGGAAAATCTATACATTTTGAGTTGCTCAAGTTCTATACTTCACTACAATGTGAATGCCTTGAGATTAAGGACTATGTGTAAATTGTTCACCTTATTATCCCCACTACCTAGTCCATATAGGCACTCATTACATCTTTGAATGAAAGAATGATGGAGGACCTGATGTGCAACACTGTGACTCAGTATGAGTCTTTGGCTAAAATACGTCACAACAAAAAAGAATCGGTAGAGAATAAAGAATCAATATGAGAGATGATAGAGAAGATGCAGAGACAAACTGGGAGAGACATTTTCCCATTCCTAGTTAAATGTCTAATCTTCCCCTAGTGAGGGGATTTGATAGTTCTTGACATTCACAGTTATTGTATGTACTATGCATGTATGTTTAAGCTAAAGTAAAATATTCCACAATATTGCTTTAGTCTTTTTAAAATTTACATAAAGTCTTGAGAGACTAAGTACACTTGTTTTTAGTCACTAGTATCTGAACCTGAGTGAATCAAATAACACTTTTCTTAGGATTCTGTTGGCCAGAATATAAAGACAGAGGAAGAACTCTTCTTATAATAATTTGTAAAAAGGGCCTGTGTATGGGTATTATTTTGAGCAGGCTGATCCCTCCAAGCTTAATTAGGATAATATAAGCAGAACACAGGTTTATGCCAGTAGACCCAATACTGTAGTTTTAATAAAATAATTGAATAATTTTATTTGAGCATTCTGAGAATTTGGGAGTGGAGTGAAGAATTATAGCTAAAGTAGGTTTAGAGCAAACATACTATAGGTCAAAGTCTATTAAAGTCAAAGTCAAAATCGAAGTCAAATGAGCTATCAAAAATCCACTAGCCTGAAAAACAAGAGAGCTCTGAAACTAACTAATTTTTGCTGAAGACTCATTTAATCTCAGGAAAGTTCAGTTTTCTTGCTGTATAATGATAGTTGAACTACCTAATACCAAATTTCCTTTCTAATTCTCATATTCTAAAAATCTAAGCCTGATTTTTTTTGTCATTGTTGAGTTTTACTGATATTCTACCCAGTAAGTTCATGATATATTTTTTTTATAATTTTCTTGTATTCTATGCTTAGGAAAAATGATTGATTACAGATTGGGAGCCAGTGACCATATATTGTTGAGCATAAAATATTGAGCAGATCTGTCTGTCAATAGTAAAGATTCTGGGGGGAAAAGCCTCTGAAATAAGCCTCATGTACAAGAGAAGCAAAAAAAAATTAAAATATTGAGTGTCTTTCTTCTCAAATGCATGGAGTATGAAAGAAGAGTATTAATATACTGTAAAACTGGTTTAAATATTTCATATGCTTTTCAAGATACACTAAAAGCAATAGATCCCTTTAGAAGAATGAAGACTGTATCACGGAAACATTTATTCCCAGGAGACCTAGATTCTAAGTTATGAAATTATTCTTTAGCCTCTCACTCTCCTAAACTGATTTCAACACTCTGCATGACCATTTAATCAAAAACCTTGGAATACAATTTTAAAAGCCTCTAAAGATGCTTTGTGGAATGCATTGGGAAAGGAAATGTTTACTCTGGGAATATTTCCTTGGGAAATTGTTACTACTTGGGAACACATCAACTTTTGAATTCCTAATGTTTTTGTTAGCATACATACCATCTCCTGGAAAGCTGAAAGAAGAAGATATATTCTTAATGAGGTTTTAAGAGAGAAGGTCATCGTATAACAAGAGTCTTCCTTTTATTTTGCCACAATTCTTTGGAATGGTTGGGGTTCCAATCTGTTGGTAGGACCTCTTTAAAAATGTCAACCTTCCTGTTCACAAATTTTTACCAATTGCTATGTGTTCCATATTTTTTGTTTGAACACATCACCCAACACAGAACTTTCATCTAAAAATATAGTGTAAAGTCACTCTTAAGATGTCAAAGCAAGTTACATGGAACTACAACCCTCCCTTACTGGCAGAGTGCACATGGTCCTTCAGTAAACTGATCTGCCTTTTAAAATGATTTTTCCTAAACCTCCTGCTTTAATTATTTCTTGTCCTTCCCTCAGGGGCCATTGCTAGCGAAAGACCATAGCAACCTTTTAGATATTTATAAACTCTGTTTGTAGATATAATAAAACTTATGGTGCAGCCAGCTAAATAAAGATACAACCAGCTGCTATGTGTTCTACCCTCTGCATTTGAATGAGACATTAGTCTATAGAGATTATGAAAAGAACATGAAAAAATTTGATATGCTAACAGCCAAAGTAAATCTCAATTATATCAATGGTGTAACATCTTTGATTCAAGAGATAGTGTAAAGTCATTTCTTATACCAAAATGAAATATCTTCTGTTATGAGCACTAACATATTTTGAAGAACACTGGTCTTGAAGCATCCTCCATAAAAAAGATGAATTTTGGAAATGCTATATACTAAACCCTTTTCTTATAGTGTCATAATGCATATTAGTATATTAAAAACTCCGAGAAGTTCTGTCCCAATGAGATCCATTTAATTTTGTTTAAACCTTTACAATAACTTCTCATATGTTTTTTCATTATAATACCTATTATTATCCCAAGGAACTATTTCTCCAGGATTCGTGTCCCAGGAAATGCTGTCTTTCTCTTTGTGGAAATGAAACATAAGTGGCCACAGTTCTCTTTATACGGCCAAAATACTATTAAACTGGCACAAAATAATAACACATTGCTGTCATTCTTTTCATGGTTTCATTTGTTTCTTTCTCTTAAGGAAAAAAGTGACTGATAACACAGATTTCATTCTAAGTTCTTCCTTTCACCCACCAGTCCCCTGACTAGAGATTACTAGTGCTTACTGTGTAGTCATAGAACTTTGGAGCCACTGTGTCTTTCCACGTGTATCTGCAAATCCTTACCAGGCATGACTTTAAAGGGTGTCAGATTAACGGTGTGTTTCATTACCAATAACAATAGTAACAGCAACAATATAAGAAATAATAATACAACTTTAAAATCAACTCTCTTTTAGGGGAAAAGGAGGATATGTGAAAAAGTATCCATATAGTAGTATTTTTTCCTTTCCCTGGGAACAATAAAGACAAAACAGAATGTGAACATAATTTCTGAAAGAAGTAACTAGAATAATAAAGTTTGCCTGTTGGGAAAGGTCTAGTCACCACTCAGGTTGTAGTGTTGCTACAAGTACATTTAAAAAGATTTCTCATTTTCTTCACCTCTAATTATTTCCAATACCTGTTGTGTTCTTATGATTGTTGAGGGTGTGGGTGAGCTGTGAAGACTTGTAGGAAGTTGGTTAGTTGGAATAATACAGTTGGCTTCGTGGCAAGCTGAAGGTGAAAGGCAGAGAGTTTCATTACTAACATTTTGAAAGCACTTCAAAATATGTTCCTTTTGCAGCTTTTGACATCCAGAAGCCAAATGTCCTCTTGAATTACCACTTATCAATATGAGCATTCTGATCTGTGAATAAAAGCACAGAACAGTAATTATTTTAAAATGAGACTTAAGACATTAAAGTCTAGGGCTCTTTTAGAAGGTAAAATGTTGTGTTTGAGGATACAGACTTTAAAAGTCCTACTTTTTTGTTAGAAACTCCATTAAAAAATGATACTTCAATCCTTCTGTGTTTTTGTAGCCTGATTTTGGAATTAAGCCCTATGGGATAAAGGCACAAAACAAGGTGAATTGTAAAAAAATCTTACTTCCAGATATATGTCCATGGGCCTATATTAACTTAAAATACTTATGAATACATGCATTTTCTATGTGGATTATTTCTACATTCAATGATACCAAAAGTTTATATGTTCAGCATTTATAAACCAAATGCCTTTCTTCAAACCAATTTAATAGAATTAGAGTATCAGAGATGTGTGTTTTCTGAGTTGATTGTGAATTTGGCTTAGATAGTCTTGGTAGAAAGTTGCCACCCTCCATTCTTTTTTCCACCTAGCTGAAAACAAGCCAGAACACACCATTTCCCTGGCTACAAACCATCAGACTCCCCCCATTTCAGTTACAAGGAAGATTATATAGTGATGGGCTAATAGCTCAAATCTCATCTCTGACATTTGGCAGCTGTGTGACCCTTATGTTCTCATCTGAGTACTTGGCATAATAAAACTCCCCCCACAGCATTATTGTAAGTATTGGGAATATAAAGACCAATAAGATTTGATCCATGTTCTTGATATATTGTCAAGTCTGACATATTTCATGAAGACTTTTTGATCTTCCTAACCAGACTGTGAACCGAATAAAGCATGGCCCAAGACTTATTCATATTCATACAACTGGCACCATACATGCTGTACAGAAGCATTAATAAATGTGGCTTGAATTGTGTTAAATTACAGCAGAGATAGATTGTCATTTATTTTTCTTTAATATGGCTCTGTGCATGGTGTAGGCATCCATATGAAAACAGGCAAAGATGGTTCTGTGGTCTGGCTGGGCCCTGTACAGTGTGTTTAAATCCAGGTTGTTTTTGGTATTGCTCTGATGCAGATGACCACTGGCTGAACCCCTCTTTCAGTCATACTGTTCTCTAAAGAGGACAGAATATCCTTACTTGGCATAAAGTACAGTGATATCACAGTCTTAAACTTCTGTTCTCATCTTTTCCAAATTGTATCTAGCTCTCTATGACCTAAATCAATACTCATCATAAACTCCAAAATACAACACAAACTTCCTCTCCCACACCCCTCTACCAGGCTTCTTCTAGAATGTACCCTCTGCTCAGTTTAAGTTGATGATAACTAAACCCTATTATTTGCTTTAAATAGGAAAGAGATAGTATTGAAACAGTCCTTTTTAATTCTGAGTATAAATGTTTCATCAAAACCATGCAACCTCTACAGCAGTTCATTTTCACACACTCTGAGAATCCAGTAGGATGAGTAAAGAGATAAATGAATGTTGAACTACACTTTAAAGAAAGGATTAAATCAACCTTTCCAACCCAGTCATCAAGAGGAAAACCGTTAATGATTTCAGTTTTGAAATATAAACGCAATGCAACATGGGCCCCTAATTATTAGTTTGTTAGAGTTGCTATAACAAAGTATCACAAACTGAATGGCTTGGACGACAGAAATTTATTTGCTCATGGATATGGAGACCAGAAGCCTATGATCATAGTATCTACAGGTAGGTTCTTTCTGAGGGCTGTGAGGGGAAGTTTTTTCATGTCTCTCCCCTAGCTCCTGGTGTTTTTCTGGAATTCTATTACATTCCTTGGTGATATGGTTTGGCTGTGTCCCCACCCAAATCTCATCTTGAATTCCCACGTGTTGTGGGACAGTGACCCGGTGGGAGGTAACTGAGTCATGGGAGCAGGTCTTTCCTGTGCTGTTAATGTGATAATGAACAAGTCTCATGAGATCTGATGGTTTTAAAAAGGGGTGTTTCCCTGCACAAGCTCTCTTCTCTTGTCTGCTGCCATGTGAGGTGTGCCTTTCACCTTCCACTTCAATTGTGAGACCTCCCCAGCCATGTGGAACTGTTAAGTCTAAGAAACCTCTTTCTTTTGCAAATTGCCCAGTCTTGGGTATGTCTTTATCAGCAGCATGAAAATGGACTAATACAGTAAATTGGTACCAGGACTGGATGGAGCATAACTGAAAAGAAAATGTGGAAACAATGTTGGAACTGAGTATCAGGCAGAGGTTGGAACAGTTTGGAGGGCTCTGAAGAAGACAGGAAAATGTGGGAAAGTTGGAAACTTCCTAGAGACTTGTTGAATGGCTTTGACAAAAATGCTGATAGTGATATGAACAATAAGGTCCAGGCTGAGGTGATCTTAGATGGAGATGAGGAACGTGTTGGGAACTGGAGAAAAGGTGATTCTTGTTAAGTTTAATGAAGAGGCTGTCAGCATTTTGCCCCTGCCTTAGAGATTTGTGGAATTTGAACTTGAGAGAGATGATTTAGGGTATCTGGCAGAAGAAATTTCTAAGCAGAAAAGCATTCAAGAGGTGACTTTAGTGCTGTTAAAGGCATTCATTTTAGAAGAGAAACAGGGCATAAAATTTTGGGAAATTTGCAGCCCAACAATGTGATAGAAAAGAAAATCCCATTTTCTGAGGAGAAATTCAAGCCAGCTGCAGAAATTTGCATAAGTAATGAGAAACCAAATGTCAATCACCAAGACAACGGGAAAAATATCTCCAGGACATGTTAGAGATCTTTGTGGCAGGCCCTCTCATCAAACACCCCGAGGTTTAGGAGGGAAAAATGGTTTCATGTGCCAGGCCCATGGTCCCTCTGCTGTGTACAGTCTAGGGACTTGGTACCCTGCATCCCAGCTGCTCCAGTCATGACTAAAAAGGGCCAAGGTACAGCTCTGGCTCTTGCTTAAGAGGGTGCAAGCCCCATGCCTTGGCAGCTTCCACATGGTGTTGAGCCTGTGAGTGCACAGAAGTTAAGAATTGAGAGTTGGGAACCCCTGCCTAGATTTCAGAAGATACATGAAAATGCCTAGATTCCCAGGCAGAAGTTTGCTGCGGACCCCTCATGGAGAACCTCTGCTAGGGCAGTGCAGAAGGGAAATGTGGGGTCAAAGCCCCCACACAGAGTCCCTACTGGGGCACCACCTAGTGGAGCTGTGATAAGGGGGCCACTGTCCTCCAGACCCCAGAATTGTAGATCCACTGACAGCTTGCACCATGCACCTGGAAAAGCTACAGACACTCAATGGCAGCCCATGAAAGCAGCCAGGAAAGAGGTTGTACCCTGCAAAGCCAGAGGGGTAGAGCTGCCCAAAACCATGGGAGCCCACCTGTTGCATCAGTGTGACCTGGATGTGAGACATGGAATCAAAATAGATCATTTTAGAGCTTTAAGATTTGGGTACCCCGCTGGATTTCAAATTTGCATGGGACCTGTTGCCCCTTTGTTTTGGCCAATCTTTCCCATTTGGAACAGCTGCATTTACCAAATGCCTATATCCCCGTTGTATCTAGGAAGTAACTAACTTGCTTTTGTTTTACAGGCTCATAGGCAGAAGGGACTTGCCTTGTCTCAGATGAGACTTTGGACTGTGGACTTTTGAGTTATTGATGGGAAGGCCTGATTGGTTTGGAAATGTGAGGACATGAGATTTGGGAGGAGCCAGTGATAAAATGATATGGTTTGGCTGTGTCCCCCACCCAAATCTCATCTTGAATTCCCACATGTTATGGGAGGGCCCCAGTGGGAATTTATTGAATAATGGGGGCACGTCTTTCCCATGATGTTCTCATGATATTGAATAAGTCTCATGAGATCTGATGGTTTCAAAAAGGAGAGTTTCCCTGCACAAGCTGTCTTCTCTTGTCTGCCACCGTGTGAGACATGCCTTTCACCTTCCACCATGACTGTAAGGCCTCCCCAGCCACATGGAACTGTAAGTACAGTAAACCTCTTTCTTTTATATATTGCCCAGTCTCAGATATGTCTTTATCAGCAGTGTGAAAATGGACTAATACACTTGGCATAAATGAACATCGTCCTAGTCTCTGCCTTTATTCTCACATGGCTTTCTGTGTGTGTGTGTGTGTCTGTGTGCATGTGTGTCCATGTCCAAATTTCTCCCTTTTATAAGGACACCAGTGATAATGGATTAGAGGTCCATTCCACTCCAGCATGACTCATCCACACTTAACTTATTAAGTTTTCAATTACCCTATTTTAAATAAGGTCACATTCTGAGGTGCTGGGGATTAGGACTTTAACATATGAATTTGGGGAGGACAAAGTTTACCCATAAGATGGTTAAATACTCCCACAGCTACCTTTTCTCTTACAAACAGAGACAGCTTCTGTTGCTTCTGTGACATTGAAGCACATATGGCAAGGAGGCTTCAGTTCAAGACTAAGAAATCCCCAGAAGTTAAGAAGTTAAGAGAATATGACATAAAAACAAAGAGAGTAGGAGTATATTTTAACAAGCTTACAAAGAAGACAACCACAATGACTAAGAGAATCCATGTAGAAGAATTTTTGCCACTTGCAGCTGCCCCCAAGGGGTCCACTCACTGAGCTTTGAGTGCCTGACACACTACTGTGGAATGAATTTAGTAAACTAATGAATGACTAGGGCAATCTTGCTTGACCTCTCAGGCTTATTTGCTTTAATTGTTCATTTGCTCCATCATGACACAACACTGATATTTTTTGGCTTACATGGTAATATGGTTTGACTCTGTCCCCACCCAAATTCCAGGATGAATTGTAATCTCCAATGTTCAGGGAGGGACCAGGTGGGAGATGATGAATCTTGGGGTCAAATTTCTGATTGTTTTTCTTGTGATAGTGAGTTCTCAAGAGATCTGGTTGTTTGAAAGTGTGTAGCACTTCCCCATCTTTGCTCTCTCTCTCCTGCCAGCCATGTGAAGATGTACTTTCTTCCTGTTCACCTTGAACCATGATTATAAGTTTCCTAAGGCCTCCCCAGAAGCAGAAGCCTATACAGCCCATAGAAGCATAAGCCAATTAAACTTCTTTTCTTTATAAATTACCCATTCTCAGGTATGTTTTTAGAGCAATATGAGAATAAACTCATACAGAAAACTGATACCAGAGAAGTGGGGCATTGCAATAAAGATACCTGAAAATATAGAAGCAACTGTGGAACTAAGTAATAGGCAGAGGTTGAACAGTTTGAAGAGCTCAGAAGAAGAAAGGAAGATGAGGGCAAGTTTGGAACTTCCTAGAGACTTGTAGAATAGTAGTGACCAAATGCTGATAGTGATTTGGACAGTGAAGTCCAGGCTGAGGAGGTCTCAGATGGAGATGAGAAACTTATTGAAAACTGGAGTAAGGTCACTGTTGCTATACTTTAGCAAAAAGACTTGCAGATTGTCCCCCTGCTCTAGGGATCTGTGGAAGTTTAAACTTTAGAGAGATGAATGAGGGTATCAGGAAGAAGAAAATTCTAAGCTGCAAATCTTTCAAGATTTGGCCTGGATGCTTCTAACAGCATGCATTCATATGTGTGCATAGATAGATTATCTGAGACTAGAACTTATATTTAAAAGGGAAGCAAAGCATAAAAGTTTGGAAAATTTGCAGCCTGACCACATGGTAGAAAAGAATAACCTATTTTCTGGAGAGGAAATTGGGGGAAAATGGTTTTGTGGGCCAGGCCCAGGGCCTTGCTGTTCTGTATAGTCTCAAAACGTGGAGCCCTGCATCCCAGCCCTTCCAGCTCCAGCTGTAGCTAAAAAGGCCCCAGATATGTCTCAGGCCACTGCTCCAGATGGTGCAAGCCAAAAACCTTGGCAGCTTCCACATGGTGTTAAGCCTGTGGGTGCACAGAGGGCAAGAGTTGAGGCTTGGCAGGCTTTGCCTAGATTTCAGAGGATGTGTGAAAACACATGGATGTCCAGGCAGAAGTCTTCTGCAGGAGTGGAGCCCTCGTGGAGAACCTCTACTAGGGCAGTGAGGAGGGGAAATGTGGAGTTGGAGCCCCCACATAAAATCTCCACTGGGGCACTGCATAGTGAAGCTGTGAGAAGACAGCCACTTTCCTCTAGACCCCAGAATGGTAGATCCACCAACAGCTTGTACCATGTGCCTGGTAAAGCCACAGGCACTCAACACCAGCCTGTGAAAGCAGCCAGGAGGGCTGCAACCTGCAGAGCCACAGGGGTGGAGCAGCACCTGGCTTTGGGAGCCCATCCCTTGCATCAGTGTTGCATGGATGTGAGACATGGAGTCAAAAGAGATTATTTTGGAGCTTTAAGATTTAATAACTGTCTTCTTGGGTTTCAAACTAGCATGGGGCCTGTAGCCCCTTTGTTTTGGCAAATTTCTCTGTTTGAGAAATGTAATATTTACCCAATGCCTGTACCCCCATTGTATCTTGGAAGTAAGTAATTTGGTTTTGAATTCACAGGCTCATAGGCAGAAGGGACTTGCCCTGTCTCAGATGAGACTTTGGATTCAGACTTTTGAGTTAATTCTGGAATGAGTTCAGATTTTGGGGGACTGTTGGGAAGGCATGATTGTGTTTTGAAATGTGATAAGGACATGAGATTTGGGAGAGGCCGGGGTGGAATGATATGGTTTAGCTCTGTGTCTCCACCCAAATCTCATATTGAATTGTAATCCCTAATGTTGGGAAAGGGACCTGGTGGGAAGTGATTAGATCATGGAGGTGGATTTCCCACTTATTGTTCTCAGGATAGTGAGTTATCATTCATGAGATGCAGTTGTTTGAAAGTGTGTAGTATTTCCTGCCACCTCCCCGCCCCCCGCCTTTTGCTCTCTCCCTCTCTTGCTGGCAATTTGAAGATGTGATTGTTTCCCCTTCACCTTCCATCATGATTATAAGTTTCCCGAGGCCTCCCCAGAAGCAGAAGCCTCTACAGCCCATAGAACTGTGAGACAATAAAACCTCTTTTCTTTATAAATTACCCATTCTCAGATGTGTTTTTATAGCAAGGTGAGACTGTTATAGAATAAGCTATAAAATTTGAATTCAAGATTAAAACCGTTATATAGATTGGATTGCAATTTTAAATATCTGAAACTTGAGAATATTTGTTGATTTAAGAATAGCCTGGAAAAATTGAGTCAGCTCAAGATTTTATCTAAGTGCATTTAAGAACAACTCAATAGAATGGGTATAAAAAGGAAATAGTGGCAAAGAACAAATGTACTTTCTGCTTATAATTTACTGAGTCAATGCCTTTAATCAACTACTTACAGTGACACGGGAGCATTTGGTATGCATAAAAATTGCAAATATTTTGTAAGACTGAAAATAGCCATATAAAAGCTATATTATATATGTATACATACTTGCTAAGGAATATATAGGTGGAGGTGGAGCATATGATCAGATTTGCCTTTTAGAATATCATTCCTTAAGAAGTATGAAGTAAAATTGAAAGAAGTTATATCTCAAAGTAGAATGACCAGTCAGAGGTCTATAGACCAATACATATGGCAACTCAACATATGTAGAATGTCACAAGTAAGTTAATATCTCCCAAATATTTGGTTCAGTGCCTTGGGCATTTACAGTCATGATCTTGTTCAACTACCATCTAAGAGCTAATAACTTGTATATTAGTTTTGACTATATTCCTCTCTCAACAATATAAAATATTGTAAATAATGGATTAAGTACTTATAGATTTATTTATCTCATCAATAATCTCATCAATAATGGATTAATTACTTATGGATTTATTTATCCTGTAAAGAAGAAACACTGAGTCAATCAATTTAGGGTGTTTTAGTGATATCAACAGAGATTATGTCTCTTTCCATTTTTCTTTTCTTCTAAGCCCAGCTTGCAGGCTATTTCCTTCTTCTCTTGCCAATGGATACAAAATAGCTGCTGAATCTGCAGATCTTATGATCTCATTCCAGGTAGGAAAAGGAAAGGGGAAGTAGCAAAGGGCAGAAGGACAAAGGAAATGACAACCATCTTTCTGAATCAATTACACTTTCCTGAATCCCTTACCCAGCGAATTTCCAATTACATCTCATTCGGACTATGTCCTATGACATCCATAGCTTTGGTAGATAAAAGCAAATGCAATTATATTTTCAACTTTTATCACTGTCTTGAATTTTCCCTTGGACTTCTAATCTGTATAGCTAGCTCCACCTGAATATCCCAGGGGCAACTCCAGCACCACAAATCTAACACAAACTGAATTCTCCTTCTATCCACATTTCTTCTCCTTAGATGTTCTCCAGTCTAGTAAACATCTTAAGACAGAATTCTTGGTATGAGCTCAAATCTTCTTTCCACACACTATATTTAATTGATAATCAAGCCATGTCTTCTGCCTCCCAAATATTGCCTGAATTTTCTCTTTCTTTCTAATTCAAAAATTTTTAACTTAGTTTTGGCTCTTGTAGCTCTTGCTTAGAAAATTGCAACAGCCTTCTGACTGGTCATTCTACTTTGAGACATAACTTCTTTAAATTTTACTTCATACTTCTTAAGGAATGATATTCTAAAAGGCAAATCTGGTCATGTGCTCCACTTCCACCTATATACTCCGTAGCAAGTATGTATACATATATACATATAGCTTTTATATGGCTATTTTCAGTCTTACAAAATATTTGCAATTTTTATGCATACCAAATGCTCCCGTGTCACTGTAAGTAGTTGATTAAAGGCATTGACTCAGTAAATTATAAGCAGAAAGTACATTTGTTCTTTGCCACTATTTCCTTTTTATACCCATTCTATTAAGTTGTTCTTAAATGCACTTAGATAAAATCTTGAGCTGACTCAATTTTTCCAGGCTATTCTTAAATCAACAAATATTCTCAAGTTTCAGATATTTAAAATTGCAATCCAATCTGTATAACAGTTTTAATCTTGAATTCAAATTTTAAAGCTTATTCTTTTTCCAGTAAGGAGTTTTGTGATTATTGTTAGACCAACTCTACCTACACTATGAAGGATAAATATTTACAGTTTTTTGATTCAGGATATGTCTCCCATGGATAGCCCTTGCAACATGGTTCTTGATCACTAAATCCCACACTTCTACCTCAGAAATTATTTCTGTTAGGATTATCTCTCAACCCCAACTGGACCACTGGGGTAGGACCAATTTCAAGACTCAATTTTGGCTCTCTTCTGTAGGTTTTGTATCTCTACTCCATGGGATATACTTGACTTTTCCCCAGGTGTGGTGAAGGAGATGTTTATTTCCTCTGTAATTCTTTCCTCCCACTCTACAACTGGGCACATCTTCAGCCAGCTTCTTGCCTTTAAATATTTTTATTTTCAGTATGAGTTAGGTTCCAGTCCTTATGTTACTCAAATGCTAGGGAACACCTCTTGAGATTTCGAATGGTTTTCTGAAGAAAATGGTAGGAAAACTACCTACTTAACTGGTGTCTGGGGATAGATTTCCTACTCTATATTCCAGCCCTAGTGGTAAAATGAAGAAACTGAAAAGCATAGATGTAACATTTTCCAAAAACATTTATTTTATTCTATCAACCTCTTAATAAAGTTTTGATTCCCATTGTATAGTTTGGAGGAGAATGAGAAGCTATGTCAGTCTATGTCTGACATACTAACAAATCCATCCTGAAGACTCAGAAGCTTAATAGAACAAATGCATCTCTCACTTATGATTTATGTCTAACACCAATCAGCTGGAGACTCTGACCTACACAGCTACTCCAAGACCCAAGCAGATAGAGATTTAACCACTTGGTGGCTCTTTCATTTCAAAATGTGTCTGCAGATTCTCTACAGCAGAAAAAGACATAAAGTACCCCATTGCCTTAATCAGGAAGTGACAAATGTCTCTTTTTCTTCTGATCACAGTTCATTGACAAGAACTACTCATACTCTTGAGTATGACATATCTGAATATGATGTATGAGTATGATACATCTGAGATATGTGTCTTTTCAATGTCTAGGGAGGAAAATACCACTAATAATCTCACCACAAAGACTAATAGTGGCCAAGCTGGTAGCCCATTGTGAGTCCAAACACCTATTTTAGAATGTGCAGGGTTTTGACACCTATTATCCTCAGCACAGAAACATCATCCAAAATCCAGAAAAGAAAAGGCATATCTAAATTGCCATCATCACTACCATTACACTTTGGGGCCTTTATTAAATAAAGCAAGGGTTACCTTAACACAAGCACTGCAATACTGCAATAGTCAATCTAATAACCAAGACAGCTACTAAGTGACTAACAGATGGGTGCTCTATATGGCATGGATATGGTGAACACAGAAATGATTCACATCCCAGGCAGGAAAGAGTGGGACAGCACAATATTTTATCACACTACTCTGAATGGCATGCAATTTTAAACTTATAAATTATTTATTTCTGGAATTCTTTATTCAGTATTTTGGACTGCAGTTGATCACTTTACATGAAATCATGAAAAGTGAAACCACAAAGTGGAGCTATTTTATTTTTTTAAATGGCTGAAACCTTCCAAAACTTATTGAAAAATATTAATCTATAGATCTCAGACTCAATGAATTCTAATTCTAAGTAGGATAAACTTTAGAGAGTCACAATTAGACACTTCATAACCAAACTGTCAAAGATGAATACAAAAACAATTTTTAATGGAGCAAAATAAGTGATTCATCACGTGCAAAACATCTTTAATAAGATTGACAACCAATTCCTCATCAACCAAGAATTCTATTTCCAGCAAAATTATCCTTCAAAAATGATGGAGAAATTAAGACATTCCAATATAAAACAAAACCGAGAAAATGTGTTACTATCAAACCTACCTTACAAGAAATACTAAGGAGTTAGTATTATATTATTTCAGGCTGAAATAAAAGGACACAAGACAGCAACTTTACACATGGAGAAACATGAAGACCAATAAAGTTAACTCCATAGATAAACATAAAAACAACTTGAATACATTTATTTTTGTAACCCTTTTTTTCTTATCTGATTTAAAATGCAATTACAAGCAATAATTATAACTCTAAGTTGATGGGCACAGAATGTTGAAAGATGTCATTTGTATGATGATAACTCAAAGGAGGAAGGAGAAACAAAGCTCTACAAGAACAAAGTTTTGTATATAATTGAAATTAAATTGGTAGTAAACTAAACTAGATCATTAAAAATTGAAATGTTAATTGCAATCCCCAGGGCACCAATAAAAAATAATGCAAAATAATATAGTAAAGAAATGACAAAGGTATGGAAATGGTACACTAGAAAATACGTATTTAGTACAGAGAGGCAGAAATAGAGAAATTGAAGAACAAAAAAGATGTGACATATAGAAAAATGGCAAAATGGCAGACATTACTTCTACCTTATCAAACGATTACATTAAATATAAATAAATTAAATTCTCAAATCAAAAGGCAGAGATCAGCAGAGAGGATAAAATGTTCCAAATGTATGCCATCTATAAGAGATACATTTTATACTCAAAACTAAAAATAAGTTAAAAGTGAAATGATGAAAAATATATACCATGTAAACTGACCTAAAGGAAACTGGAGTAGCTATAATACCAATATTGAAAACAAACTTTAGAAGAAAATTGTTACAAGAAACAAAGAGGAACATTTTATAATGGTAAAGGTTCAGTACATTAAAAAAATAACAATTACAAACATATGTATCTAACAAGAGTGCCTCAAATTACACGTATCCAAGACTGACAGAAATGGAGGAAGAAAAGGATAATTCAATAATAATAATTGGAGACTTCAGTACCCCATTTTTTTTTTGAGACAGAGTCTCGTTCTGTCACCCAGCCTGTAGTGAAATGATGTGCTCTTGGCTCTCTGCAACCTCCGACTTTCAGGTTCAAGTGATTCTCCTGCCTCAGCCTCCTGAGTAGCTGTGATTACAGGTGCCCACCACCACACCTGGCTAAATTTTTTTGTATTTTTAGAAGAGACGGGATTTCACCAGGTTGGCCAGGCTGGTCTGGAACCCCTGACCTCAAGTGATCCACCTGCCTCAGCCTGCCAAATTGTTGGAATTACAGGTGTGAGCCATCGCACCTGGCCCTGTACCCCATTTTTAATAATGGGTGGAAATAGACAAACACCAATAAGTAAATAGAATATTTAAACACCATAAAACAACTAAACCCAATAGATATCTATAGAACACTACACCAAACAACAACAGAATATACTTTCTTCACAAGATAATTTAATTTTAAAATGGGCAAAGGATCTGAACAAATATTCCTCAAAAGAAGAAATACAAATGGACAAAAAGCATGTGAAAAGATACCTAACATCATTAGTCATTAAGGAGTGCAAATCAAAACCACAATTAGGTAACACTTCTCACTTGAATGGCTATAATAAAAAAGACAGACAACTACAAGTGTTGGTAAGAATATGGAGAAATGAGAAACTTTATATACTTCTGGTGGCATGTAAAATGGTTGAGTCATTTTGGAAAACAGTCACCCTAGGCCTCAGGCTGGTAAAGGGTATCACAGAGGTTCTAGAGACAAATTGCTGAAGAGGTAGAAAATAGGGTAACACTCCAGAGCTAAGAAGAGCCAATGGAGTTCAGGAAATAATACGAAAACTGAGAAGGTTGGAGAAGGGATGGTTTTGGTCACATGACTCTCTCTTCCTGAGAAATCACTGTACAGCACTGAACTCCAACACTGTGGAGCTGCAAATAAGTTCATATGCCTCATGTTTCATTTTCCCACGTATCAGTTCTGGTGGGCGTTTACCAGAAAGTAAATCCTCATATACCCCAACATTTTTAGTTCCAGACTCTAGAGACACAAAAGATTACAAGTTGCTTCTGAAGAATTAGTTGCAGGAACCTCTGCATTGCCCCTTTGTCAACAAAAGCCATAGGCTTGTCTGGCTGACTCTATAAGGAAGAGAGGGGTATTCTTCCCTTGACCTACAATGGCACTCTCAAGTCATTCCTTCAACTAACTGGTCTTCTTTTCATATAGATTGGAGCTAAGTGATGGAGATTGATCATAAATTGAATGTGGCCAGAACCAGTTTTAAGAATTTTTCTGTACTTATTTTCTATTATTTCTAGCTTTAGGATTTTAGAAAAATATTTAAGAAAGCGAAAAAATGCATCAGGTTGCTTACTTCCATTTATCAAATGACTTGCTTGTTCTATCCATAATATTATTTTAGACAGAACATGAGCACATCTTTACTATTTTTAATCTTTTATTTGTTATAGCCATAATATATAATGATATCTTAAGAATTACCTTTTCTTAATTAGATGCTATTTACTCAGAGTAGTCTTTGCTTATTAAACTATTTAAGGAACTCCTTTCTGAGTCATTCTCAGTACTACATCTTCAAGCTGTATCCTTTGAAGCAATTCAGAATCTGTAAAATAATCTTACTCATTTATTATCCGTTTATGTGCTTCTCTCCCCATTAGCATATCAATTTCATTAGAGTAAGTAGACTTCATTGTCCTTTTCATTATGTCCTAAATGCCTAAAACAATTTTGACACACAGTAAATACACAATAAATATTTCTTTAATTAATACATGAATAAATAAGAATAAAAAGCACATGGTCCAGTTTTATTCACCTAGATCTTAAATTTCTTTATCCGTTGATAGAACAGTTTTATATCCATTGCTAATTTCCAAGATGTTCCTTTTTTATTGATTTCACTTATCCTGTAAGCATTTTTGTCCAATTTTATTGTTCATAGAATATTAGGATCTAAAAAGACATTTCAGTTCATCTAGCTCACTTGCCACATTTGAAGACCACCCAGTGATCTACCAGGTAAAATTGAAAAGATTTTCATGAGGAAATTTGAACTTGCTCAGAACCAACTTTCATAGCCATCTAGGCAATATTTTTTGGAAAGTCTGTAATCATTAGAAAGCACTGAAAATATTTGAGTCATACTTTTGCTTTATGTATTGAATCATTTTCAGATTATTTACCTTTCAAATACTTCAAATATGACCACTTCTTTCCAGTTTTGCTAACTCCATCCTGCCTAGATTACTGCAACAGCATCCTGTCTTATTCCAGTTGTATTCTTCTCCAATTCACATTGCAGTTAGAATAAGCTTTCTGAAATAGAAATATCATGTGGTTTTCCTTACTTAAAAACATAAAGTCCTCAAATATTTTCTACTAGTTCTCAGCCTAAAGTCCAAGTTTCTTAATATGGACTGCAGACATCTTCATGACTTCTCCTGTGCCCTTTATAGCTTTATTTTGAACTACTCTCCTAAACTTCTTTTACTTCCTAAGAGACTATTGTGACAAACAATCAATCTCTTTTCCCACCCTCTCTCTCTCTCACTTCCTAACAGAAATATTATTTATAAGTTAAATCATTTTCATAATTTTATTATTGAGTTGTTCATTACCAACATATAAAAATACAATCGAGTTTACATTGATCATTGATCTTCTATCCTGAACCCCTGCATAATAGTTCAAATAATAAGTTCATAAATTCCATAGTGTTTTCTACATAGAAAAAATTATCATTTGTGAATAAAGATAGTGTTACATATATTCCTTTCTAATCATATAAGAGGTCTTCAAAAAGTTTATGAAAGTGTGTATTATGAAAAACTATGCATGGGTTTTTTGTATGAAAATAAATTCATACTAACTTGTTATAACATGTCTGAACAGGATCTAGTTTTAGGCATTAAAGAGGATAAGATATCACTTTGAAAACAGCCCTTAACAGAGCAACATGAATTCTGCTATAATGGACGCAGGAACAAACAAAATTTATGGTGAAGCTTAAATGAAAGAATGGTGAAATTATTGATACTTTATGGAAAGTTTATGGGAATAATGCCCCACCAAAATCAGAAGTTTACAAATAGATAACTTGTTAAGAAGGGAAAAAATGATGTTGAAGATGAAGCCTGCAGTGGCAGACCATCCACATCAGTTTTTGAGGAAAAAAAATGATCTTGTTCAAGTCCTAATTGAAGAGGACCAATGATTAACAGCATAAACAATAACCAACATTGTAGACATCTTAATTTGTTGATCTTCCACAACTCTAACTGAAAAATTAAAGTTGAGCAAACTTTACACTCAATGGGTGCTAAAATTGTGTCCAGATGAGTTGCAAACAAGAGCAGAGCTTTCAATGAAAATTTTAAACAAGTGGCACCAAGATCCTGAAGCATTTCTTTGATATATTATAACATAATATGAAACATGGCTTTACCAGTCAATCCCGAAGACAAAGCACGAAGCACTGGCTGCCAAGAGGTGGAGGTGAACCAGCCAAGAGCAAAGGTCATGACAACAGTTTTTTGGAGTTCTCAAGGCTTTTTCTTGTTAACTTTCTGGAAAGCAAATGAATGATAACACCTGCTTATAATAAGAGAGTGTTTTGAGAAAGATAGCCAAAGCTTTAACAGAACAATGCCCAGGTGAACTTCACCAGAGGGTCCTCCACCAGGACAATGTTCCTGCTTATTCCCGTTGTCAAACAAGGGTAATTTTGTGAGAATTTTGATGGGAAATCATTAGGCATCCACTTTAAAGTCATGATTTGGCTTCATCTGGCTCTTCTGTTTGTTTACTAGTCTTAAAAAATATTTAAAGGGCACTTATTTTTCTTCAGTTAATAATGTAAAAAAGACAGCATTAACATGGTTAAATTCTCAGGACCCTGAGTTTTTTAGGGATGGAATAAATGACTGTTATCATTGCTGACAAAGAAGTCTTGAACTCGATGGAGCTTATGTTGAGAAATAAAGTTTATATATATATATATATATATATGTGCATATATATATTTTTATTTTTAATTCATTTTTTTCCACAAACTTTTTGATGTCCCCTAATATGTCTTCAACTTCTCCTTGCTTTGCTATCCTTGCTAGCACCTCCAGTACGATGTTGATTAGAAGTGGTGACAGTGAACATCCTTGCCTTATTCACAGGCATAGAGAAAAAACATTCAGACTTTCAACATTTTTTCAAAATCTGATACCTTTTATCAAGTCAAAAAAGTTTCCCTCTGTGTGAATTACCTATTGCTTCATAACAAATTTCCAAAAACTTAGGACCTTAAAACAACACATATTTATTATCTGGAGAATTGCCAATGTGCTCTTGAAAAGAATATGTATCATGCTGTTGCTGAGTGGAGTTTTCTACGTATGTCAGAGAGGTCAAATTGGTTGGTAGTCTTACTGGAGTCTCTCATCCTTTCTTCCCTTCTGGTTTTGAGAAAGTAAGTGGGCATATTGGAGAATTAAGGATAACTTTTGGCCAACAGTTCACAAGAAACTGAGCTCCCAGTTCAATAACTGCAAGGAAGTAAATTCTGCTAACCCAAGGGAGCTTGGAAGTAGGCTCACTTGAGCCTCAGATGAGACTGCAACTGACTAACACCTGGACTGCAGTCTTGTGAGATCCTAAGCAGTGGACCCAGCTGGGACATGCCCAGATTCTTGACCTACCACAACCTGAAATAATACATGTGCAGGATATTCATATAGCTCCTGCAGCCCTCTTATGATTATGGTTTGGGCTACTGCTTGCATAGTATATCTTCTTTAATTTTTTTACTTTGAACTTACTTGTATCTTTGAATCTGAAGTGTTTCTGTTGTAGGCAGCATATAATATATCATTTGTTATCCAGTGTTACCCTGTATGCCTTTTAACTGAAGTGTCTAGTTCATTTACATTTAAGTACTTATATTCTTCATGTCTCACTTCTCTTTTGTTCCTCTATCCCTTTCTTACTGCCTTTTCTTAGGTTAAACAGATATTTTTTAGTATATAATTTTAATTCACATTTCTTTTGTTAACCACATTTTTGAGGGGTTTCTTTGCTCTAAGAAATACAAATAAATCTTTAACTTATTGCAATTTTATCATAATCAAATTCAGGTTAATATTGACTTGATTTTAGTGAATATAGCAGTGTTCTAAAGTTGCAAATTTCCATCCCTTGCCTAAAATCAAGTCTGCCTCCTCTGGTGGCAAAACTGCAGGTTTTGAGGTCAATTACAAGCTATTAAAATTATAGTCATCACCAACTAAATTATAGAGGAGAAGTATGAACAACCCCACAGCCCCCCAGCAAATAGGCCACAGACTACCATATTTTTACCTGATACTCTAAGAATGTTTCAACAATAAATTATTCTCATTTTATTGTCTGTCTATAATCAACAATGAATATTGGTTTTGCCAATTTTGTCCAATTTGGTTTTTTTGGTTTTTGGTTTTGATTTTTATTGGTGAGGAAAAGATGACCAGTATTATCACAGTACCAGAAACAAGCCCCAGCAGCACTCTTCATTTTCAACCTTATTTTTGCTCATCTTTAATCATGGCTGTCAAGTATTCATGCTTATTATGTAGTGGTGGGAAAAAATCCACTCCAGAAGTGAAGCTGCCACATACCCCTTACCCTAGGATGTGAAGACACCACTGTGAGTGGGTCTGCCCACTCTAGTGGAAGAAGCACTGCATGATCCAGCCAAGGGCCTGAAGATTGGCCTACTCAGAGGCCAACACCACTGGAAACCCTGCCCCCTGACAATCAGAGCTGCCACACACCCACACATACCCTTTCAGGGCCTGAGAACTGACCTGCCTGATGGCTCCTACTGCCAGAAAAGCCATGCCTCAGCCTCAAAACACCCAACCTAGGCCACTGAGGCACTTGCAAACACCACTGACATTACTTATAGCCAAAGAAATAAAATAAGACTACATTACTGTACCTACTCTAAACCAAAGTCAAAATACCCTACTCAACTATATCTACAGGAAAAAGGCTTTTCCTATGAAAGCTACTTTATAAACATTGAAAAAATGAGTGTTCCACCATATGTGCAGATATCAACACAGGGACACTAGAAATATGAAAAAGCAAAGAAAGAGAAACATAACACCTCCAATGTATCCCAATAATTCTTCAGTAACAGATCTCCAAGTAAAGGATATCTATAAAATGTCTCAGAGAAAATACAAAATAATAATCTTAAGGAAACTCAGTGAGATGCAGGAGAATACATGTAGACAATTCAATGGAATCAGGAAAACAATTCATAATGTAAATAAGAAATTCAACAAAGAGATAGATATTTTAAAAACAAGAAGAAACATTGGAAGTAAAAAATTCAATAAATGAAATAAAAAGTACAATGGAGTGTTTCAAACATAGCCTAGATTAAGTAGAAGAAAGAATGTGTGAATTTAAGACAAGTCTTTTGAAATAACTCATTCAGATGAAAGGAAGAAACAGAATTGTAAAAAGGAAGAAAACCTACATCATTTATGGAATATGATTAAGTGAAAATATGTTTTCCTTATGGGATTTATAAAAGAAGAAGATATGAGGAAAGGCATAGAAAACCTATTTAATGAAATAGTAACTTAAAACTTCCCATGTCTTGGAAGATACAAGTGCATTCAGATCCAGGAAGCTGAAAGATTTCCAAGTAGATTCAACCCCAAAAGGTCCTTTCTGAGCCACATTATGGTCAAACTGTCAAAAGTCAAAGACAACCAGAGAATTCTAAAAGAAGCCAAGTCACATATAAAAGAATCCTCATCACTAATAGCAGATTTCTCAGCAGAAACCTTCCAGGTTAGGAGTGAATGGGATGATATATCTAAAGTGCTGACAGATAAAAAAAAAAACCTGTCAGTCAAGAATGCTATAACCAGCAAAGCTAATTTTCAAAAAAACAAATGACGTGGGGATTGACCAACTAGACAAAGGCAGGAAAAGCTTCTTCCACCAGCAGAAACCAAAATATCAAGTAAATCACCACACTTTGAACAGATCTTTTGAGAAAAACACTGAAAGGCAGTAAGAGACAACACAGACACCAAAGTTAAAGAGGGAGGAAGCTGGAAAGCCTATACAGAGTGACTGAGTGCGAGGACTGGCTCTCAGTCTTAAACAAGTCCTAAGGGGTGAGTGAAGAAACTCCAGGGCACAACACTCCTGATATGGATCTCTGGAATCCTGAATATCACAAATCCTACAACCGCCATACACATTTGAATTGGCAAGGGGAACTGCCCAGAGAGTAGGCAGAGGCAGAACTTCAACTCCCACAGACCCCAGAAGATTTAACATGTGAGGCAGGTACAGTGAAACACAATCATAGGAACCCATCCCCCGAGGCTCTCCATCTTGCTCTGAGTGACTCTAGCCTCTGCTAACTTCCTGGCAGGGATGCCTTTCCCACAGGATGGGGGAAAATCTGATCTGCATTCCCCCTCGTTTGTCAGCTACTCCCAAGGCCCTTGCCTGGCTGCTCCTGCAAGAGGGTGCACACAGCACAGCCTCCACTGACCTGCCTAATTAATTTACCAACAGCCTGGGAGCAGTTTGACTCCTCCAGCATAGGCAATGCTTAACCCCAAGGCGCCAAAGAACAAAGATGCAGACCTGGTCCCAACCTCATAGATGCTGAGCACACTGCCTAAGGGAATTGAGCTGAGATCTGTGGTTTGAGATAGATCAGGACAGCAACCCCCATCTTAGAACATGAGGAAGAGTGAGGCATGGGTTCATATACCAGTGCAGAAGCTAGGCATCCATACCTCTGCAAGTCTGGTCCAGAAAGAGTGTAGCCTGTTGCCAGCTGCAGCTTCTGCCTGAGGGAGCCTCATGGCTCACAACACGAGAAACAGCCCAGTGATCTGGGAGCAAAAGGTTTGGGACAAAACTAGCTGGTTAGACCTGCTCCCAGGGCAAACACTGGAGGCAGACTTAGTGTGGGAGTACAAGCTGGCCAGTTCCCACAGCCATCTACTGAGAGAAAAAAACCTGGGCCACAGTTGCCACACTAGCTGCACACCTGCAGTGCCACCACTCTGCCCAGGGAATCCTCTACTCTTGACCCACTCTATCACCAGACTATCTGCAGACACACCCCACAACATGCTTCAACTCTGCCAAGCACAGAGGACCAGCAGGTCCTTGAGTATTGTGGGTCTCCTGGTGACCTGAACATTGGCTTGGGCCAGCCATAAGAGAAAGGAGAGTGCAGTCTTCAGGGGCACCTCTTGGGGCTAAGAAAATGTGGGTGCAACACCAGTGATTACAGGGATGTCCCACAAAGCCCACCTGGGAACAGATTGGTGAGGGAGTTGTCTCTTGCCTCCCCATCTCCCCTCCACATGGTATTGTTGCAAACAAAATAAAATACAAAAGAGGTGTGCAACTGAGTAAAAGCTTATCTGTTGGCTCTTACTCCTAATCACCATCTACTGGATTGCAGCCTGAATGACACCACCAAACAGAAATAAATTCATTCAGCACTTATCACATGTGAAAACCAGTGCAGGAAACTAACCACAATTAAGGAAACTACAGAGACTTGGTTCTCTCAAAGTACCCAGAAACAAAGCCAAGTGACTATCTACAGTATACACCATAGTCAAACCCTCAAGGGATAAAATAAAATGAAAACAAAAAGCTTCATCCAAATGGCAGCAACTTCAAAAAGATAAAGAAACACCAGCCCTCTGAGATGAAAAGGAATTAGCAGAAGAACTGCAGCAATTCAAAAAGACAGTGTTTCCTTACCTCCCAAGGATCACACTAGTTTCCAAAAAAAATGGATCTTAAGCAGATTGAAATGTCTGAAATGACAGACATAGAATTCAGAATCTAGATGACAAGAAAGTTCAACAAGATTCAAGAAAAAGTTGAAATCAATGAATTCAGTGAAGCCAGTAAAACAATCCAATAGCTGTAAGAAGGAATAGTCATTTTAGGAAAACCCAAACTGAACTCCTGGAATGAAAAAATTTACTACAGGAATTTCAAAATACAGTTAGAAGTCATAGCAGCAGACTAGACCAAGCTGCAGAAAGAATTTCAGAGCTTGAAGATTGGTCCTTCCAGTCACTCAGTCAGACAAAAGTATTGAAAACAAAGTTTTTAATGAGCAAAACTTTAGAGAAATGTGGGATTATATAAAGAGACCGAACCTGTGCCCATTGGCATTCCTAAGAAAGAAGAAGAGAGAGTAAGCAAATTGGAAAACATACTTGAGAATATAGTCCACAAAAGTTGCCCCAATATCACTAGAGAGGTTGACAAGAAAATTGAAGGAATTCAGAGAATCCCTGTACTATACAAGATGACCGTCCCCAAGAAACAATGTTCTCAGACTTTCCAAGGTCAACATGAAAGAAAAAAACCTTAAAGGCAACTAAAGAAAACAGTCATATTACTTATAAAGGGCAAAGGGAACCCCATCAGGCTAATAGCAGTCTTAGCAGAAACACTACAAGACAGAAGAGCCTGGGGGCCTACTTTCAGCATCTTTAAATAAAAGAAATTCCAATAAAGAATTTTCATATTATCCCAAACTAAGCTTCATAAGTTAAAGAGTAATAAATCTTTTCCATACAAGCAAACAATAAGAGAATTTATTACCACCAGATCAGCCTTATGAGAGATTCTTAAGAGAGTTCTAACATGAAAATGAACAATACCTACTACCACAAAAGCATACTTGAATACACAGCTCATAGACCCTATAAAGCAACTACACATTCAGGATTACAAAGAAACCAGCTAACAACATCATGACAGGAGCAAAACCTTACATATCAATATTAACCTTGAGGGTAAATGGTCTAAACACCCCAATTAAAAGACACAGAGTGGCAAATTGAATTAATAAATGAGACCCAATCCTCTGCTGTCTTCAAGAGACCTATCTCACACGTTACAACACCCATATCCTCAAAGTAAGGGGAGACTTTACTTTGACACTATGGGTGTTGTAACATGTGAAAACAAAAAACAAAAACGAGCAGAGGTTGCTATCCTTATATCGGTGAAAAAAAAATACTTTAAACCAACAACAGTAAAAACGGGTAAAGAAGGGAAATTACATAATGATAAAGTGTTCAATTCAATAAGAAGACATAAATATCCCACATGTATATGCACCCAACAATGGAGCACTCAGATTAATAAAACAAGTACCTAGACCTATGAAAAGGTTTAGACAGCCACACAATATTGGTGGGGGACTTCAATACCCATCTGACAGCATGAGATAGATTGTTGTAGCAGAAAAATTAAACTAAATATCTACAGAGTAATCCACCCAACAACCACAGAATATACATTCTTTTCATCTACGCATGGAACAATCTCTAAGATTGACCACATGCTCAGCCATAAAGCAAGTCTCAATACATTAAAAAAAAATCGAAATTATACCAAGCATACACTCAGACCACAGTAGAATAATAACAAAAACCAATACCAAGATGATCTGTAAAAACCACACAATTACATGGAAATTAAACAACTTGCTCCTGGATGACTTTTGGGTAAACAACGAAATTAAGGCAGAAATTTGAAAAATGTTCGAAATAAATGAAAATGGAGATACAACATACTAACATCTCTGGGATGCAGAAAAAGAAAAACAGTGTTAAGAGGAAAGCTTATAGTACTAATTACCTAAATCAAAAGTTAGAAAGATATCAAATTAACAATCTAATATAACACCTAGGGGAACTAGAACAAGAAAAACTAACCCCAAACATAATAGAAGAGAAGAAATACCTAAAATTAGAGAAGAAATGAAAAAAATTCGAACCCAAAAATTCATACAAATGATCAACGGAACCTAAAGTTGGTTCTTTTAAAGGATAAAATAGGTTAATATATCGCTAACTAGATGAACAAATAAAGAGAGAAGATCCAAATAAGCACAATCAGAAATGACAAGGGTGATGTTACAACTGACCTCACAGAAATACAAAATATCCCCAGAGACTATTATGAATACCTCTATGCATACAAACTAGAAAATCTAGAGGAAATGAATAATTTCCTGGAAACACAGAATCTTTCAAGATTGAGAAAGGAAGAAATTGAAATCATGAATAAATCATTAATTAGCTCCAAAATTGAATCAGTCATAAAAAAACACACCAACCGGCTGCTTGTGGTGGCTCATGCCTGTAATCCCAGCACTTCAGGAGGCTGAGATGGGTGGATCATGAGGTCAGGAGTTTGAGACTAACCTGGCCAATAAGGTGAAACTCTATCTCTACTAAAAATACTAAAAATTAGCCAGCCATGGTGGTGCATTCCTGTAATCCCAACTATTCAGGAGGCTGAGGCAGGAGAATCACTTGAACCCAGGAGGTGGAGGTTGCAGTGAGCCAAGATGATGCCACTCTACTCCATTCTGGGTGACAAAGTGAGGCTCCATCTCAATAAATAAATAAATAAATAAAACACCAACCAACAAAGCCCTAGATCAGATGGATTCATAGCCCAATTCTACCATATCTGCAAAGAGGAGCTGGTACCAATCCTACTGAAACCTAAAAAATTAAGG
Source organism: Pan troglodytes (assembly GCF_028858775.2). Classification (NCBI taxonomy): domain Eukaryota; kingdom Metazoa; phylum Chordata; class Mammalia; order Primates; family Hominidae; genus Pan; species Pan troglodytes. Next base: position 66,623,573 of record NC_072408.2, on the reverse strand, counting down.
AGAAAGGACTCCTCCCTAACTCATTCTATGAAGCCAGCATCACTCTGATACCAAAATCTGGCAAAGATACAAAAAAGAAAATTACAGGCCAATATCTCTGATGAACACAGACATAAAAAAATCCTTCAACAAAATACTAGCAAACTATATCCAGCAGCAGATCAAAAAGTTAATTCATCACAATCAAGTAGGTTTTATTCCTGGGATGCAAATTTGGTTCAACATATGCAAATCAATATGTGACTCACCGAATAAACAGAATCAAAAACAAAAACTACATCATCATCTCAATAGATACAGAAAAGGTTTAGACAAAAGCCAACATACCTTAATAATAAAAATCCTCACCAAATTCAGCATACAAAGAAAATACCCCAAAATAATTAGTGCCATCTGTGACAAACCACAACCAACAGCAAAAGCTGAAAGCATTCCCCTTGAGAACTGGACCTAGACAATAATCCCACTCTCAAAATTCCTATTCAAGGTAGTACTGGAAGTTCTAGCAAGAGAAATTAGGCAAGAGAAATAAATAAAAGTCATTCAAATAGAAAAGAAGTCAAACCATCTCTCTTCACTAATATGATTCTATACATAGACAAGCCTAAAGGCTCCACTGAAAGTCTCCAAGAACTGATAAATGACTACAGTAAAGTTTCAGGATACAAGATCGATGTACAAAAATCGGTAGCATTTCTAGATACCAATTGCGTTCAAGCTGAGATCCAAATAAACAGTGCAATCCCATTTACAATAGCCTAAAAGTACCTATAAATACGTCTAACTAAGGAGTTAAAAGATCTCTACAAGAAGAACTACAAAATACTGCTGAAGGAAATCAGAAATGAAACAACCAAATGGAAAAACATTCCATTCTCATGGATTGGAAGAATCAATGTATTAGTCTGTTTTTATATTGCTATAAAGAACTGCCTGAGACTGGGTAATTTATAAAGGAAAGAGGTTTAATTGACTAACAGTTCAGCATGGCTGGGGAGGCCTCAGGAAACTTACAAGTACAGCAGAAGGCAAAGGGGAAGCAAGGCACCTTCTTCACAAGGCAGCAGGAAGGAGAAGTGCTGAGTGAAGGGGGAAGAGCCTCTTATAAAACCATCAGATCTCGTGAGAATTTACTCACTATCATGAGAATAGCATGGGGGAGCCACTTCCATGATTCAATTACCTCCACCCAGTCTCTCCCTTGACACATGGCGATTATGGAGATTATGAGGATTATAATTCAAGATGAGATTTGGGTGGGCACACAAAGCCTAACCATATCAATCAATATCATTAAAATGGTCATACTGTTCAAAGCAATCTACAGATTCAGCCCTATTCCTATCAAACTACGAATGTCATTTTTCACAGATTCAGAAAAAAATATTCTAAAATTCATATGAACCAAAAAAGAGCTTATAACCCAAAGAATCCTAAACAAAAAGAACAAAGTCAGAGCAATCCCATTACCCAACTTCAAACTATACCACAAGGCTACAGTCACCAAAATAGCATGGTATTGGTACAAAGCCAGACACATAGACGAATAAAACAGAACAGAGAACTCAGAAATAAAGCCATATACCTACAACAATCTAATCTTTGACAAAGCTGACAAAAGTAAACAATGGGAAAAAGATTCCCTATTCAATAAATAGTGCTGTGATAAGTGATTATCCATGTATTGAAGAATGAAACTGGACCACTACCTATCACCATACACAAAAATCAGCTCAAGATGAATTAAAGATTTAAATGTAAGACCTCAAACTACAGAAATTCTAGAAGAAAACCTAGGAAATACCTTTCTCAACATTGGTCTTGGCAAAGAATTTATGGCTAGGTCCTCAAAAGCAATTGCAACAAAAACAAAAATTCACAAGTGGACCTAATTAAACTAAAGAGCTTCTGCACAGCAAAAGAAACTATCAATCAATAGACAACCTACAGAATGGAATAAAATACTCACAAACTATGCATCCAACAAATGTCTAATACACAAAATCTGTAAAAAACTTAAATAAATGAACTAGCAGAAAACAACACCACTGAAATATGAGCAAAGGACACAAACGGATACTTCTCAAAAGACGACATACAAGCAACCAACAAATACAGGAAAAAATGTTCCACGTCACTAATCATCAGAGAAATGCAAATCAAGACCACGATGAGATCTCATCTCACACCAGTCAGAAAGGCTTTACTAAACAGTCAAAAAATAACTGATGTTGGCCTGGTTGCATTGAAAAGGGAACACTTATACACTGCTGGTGGGAATATAAATTAGTTCAGCCAGTGTGGAAAGCAGTTTGAAGATTTCTCAAAGAACTGAAAATAGAACTACCTTTTGACTCAGCAATCCTATTACTCAGTATATACCCAAAGGAAAATAAATCATTCCACCCAAAAGGCACATGCATCCATATGTTTACCACAGTGCTATTCATAATATCAAAGACATGGAATCAACTTAGGTGCTCATCAACAGTGGATTGGATAAAGAAAATGTGGTGCATATACACTGTGGAATACTATACAGCCATAAAAAAGAATGAAATAATGTACTTTACAGTAACATGGATGCAGCTGGAGGCCATTTTCTTAAGTGACTGTGCACAGAAACATTAAACTAAATACCACATGTTCTCACTTATAAGTGAGGGCTAAACATCAGGTACACATGGATATAAAGATGGGAACAATAAGCACTGGGGACTACAAGATGTAAGGTGAAGTCTGACTTAAAGAAATCAAAACATGATACACAATATGAAAGGAAAATTCTTCAGTGAAAGAGATAGCATAAATAAAAAATATCACAACTTCTGGAAATCAAAGACACACTTAGAGAAACGCAAAATTCACTGGAATGTCTCAGCAACAAAATCAAACAAACAGAAGAAAGAACTTCAGAGTTGAAGACAAAGCTTTTGAATTAACACAATGCATCGAAGACAAAGCAAAAAAGAATTTTACAAAATGAACAAAGCCTTCAAAAAGTTTGGAACTATGTTAAGCATCCAAACCTAAGAATAATTGGTGTTCCTGAGGAGGAAGAGAAATTTAAAAGTTCGGAAAAAATATTTGAGGGAATAATTCAAAAATTTCCCAGCCTTGCTAGAGATCTAGGGCATCCAAATACAAGAAGCTCAAAGAACACCTGGGAAATTCATCACAAAAAGATTATAGCCTAGGCACATAGTCATCAGGTTATCTAAAGTCAACATGAAGGAAAGAATCTCAAGAGCTGTGAGGCAAAAGCGTCAGATAACCTATAAAGGAAAACTTAATCAGATTAACAGAAGACTTCTCAGCAGAAACCCTACAAGCTAGAAGGAATTGGGGTCCTATTTTTAGCTTCCTTAAACAAAACAATTATTAGCCAAGAATTGTGAATCCAACAAAACTAAGCTTAATACATAAAGAAAAGATATGGTCTTTTCTAGAAAAACAAATACTGAGAGAATTTGCCACTATCAAGTCAGCACTACAAAAACTGCTAAAAAGAGCCCAAAATCTTGAAACAAATCCTCAACATACACCAAAATGGAACCCCCTTAAAGCATAAATGTCACAGGACCTACATAACAATAACACAATGAAAAAACCAAGTTATTCAGGCAACAAACAGCATGATAAATAGAATAACACCTCACATTTCAATACTAACATTGAATGTAAATGACCTAAATGTTCCACTTAAAAGATATGGAATAGGCTGGGTGTGGAGACTCACACCTGTAATCCCAGCTCTTTGGGAGGCCGAGGCGGGAGGATCATGAGGTCAAGAGAGGGAGACCATTCTGGCCAACATGGTGAAACCCTGTCTCTACTCAAAATACAAAAATTAGCTGGACGTGGTGGTGCGTGCCTGTAGTCCCAGCTACTCAGGAGGCTGAGGCAGGAGAATCACTTGAACCCAGGAGGCAGAGGTTGTAGTGAGCCAAGATCGTACCACTGCAGTCCAGCCTGACCAGAGACCGAGATTCCATCTCGAAAAAAAAAAAAAGAGAGAGAGACTAAATAGCAGAATGGATAAGAATTCACCAACCAAGTTTCTACTGTCTTCAGGGGACTCACCTAACACATAATGATCCCCATAAACTTAGGATAAAATGATGGAAAAAGATATTCCATGCAAATGGACACCAAAAGTGAGCAGGAGTAGCTATTCTTATATCAAACAAAACAAACTTTAAAGCAACAGCCATTTAAAAAGACATAGAGGGATATTATATAATGATAAAAGGACTGGTCCAACAGGAAAATATCACAATCATATACATATATATATATATATATATATGTATATATATATATATATATATGCACCTAACACTGGAGCTCCCAAATTTATAAAACAATTACTACTAGACCTAAGAAATGAGATAGAAACACAATAGTAGTGGGGGACTTCAATACGCCACTGACAGCACTAGACAGGTCATCAAGACAGAAAGTCAACAAAGAAACAATGGACTTAAACTGTACCCTACAACAAATGGACTTAACAGATATTTACAGAATATTCTACCCAACAACTGCAGAATATACATTCTATTCGTCAGCACATGGAACATTCTCCAAGATAGACCATATGACAGACCACAAAACAAGTCTTAGTAAATTTAAGAAAACTGAAATTATATCAAGTACTCTCTCAGACCACAGTGGAATAAAACTGGAAATCAACACCAAAAGGAACCCTCAAAACCATGCAAATACATGGAAATTAAATAACCTGCTCCTGAGTGATCATTGGGTCAACAATAAAATCAAGATGGAAATTAAAAAAATATTTGAACTGAACAATAATACTGATACAACCTATCACAACCTCTGGGATATAGCAAAATGGTGCTAAGTAGAAAGTTCATAGCATTAAATGCCTACATCTAAAAGTCTGAAAGAGCATGAATAGACAATCTAAGGTCACACCTCATGGAACTGAAGAAACAAAAACAATCCAAACCCAAACCCAGCAGAAGAAAAGAAATAATGAAGATCAGAGCAGAACTAAATGAAATTGAAACAACAACAACAAAAATACAAAAGATAAATGAAACAAAAACTCATTCATTGAAAAGATAAATAAAATTGATAGACCATTAGTGAGATTAGCCAAGAAAAGAAGACAGAAGATCCAAGTAAGCTGAATTAGAAATGAAATGGGAGATATTACTACTGATACCACAGAAATACAAAAGATTATTCAAGGCTGCTATGAACACCTTTATGTGCATAAACTAGAAAACCTAGAAGAGATGGATAAATTCCTGGAAAGATACAACCCTCTTAGATTAAACCACGAAGATACAGAAACTGAACAGACAAATAATAACCAGCGAGATTGAAATGGTGATAAAAAAAATTGCCAACAACAACAAAAAATCCAGGACCAGACCGATTTACCACTGAATTCTATCAGACATTCAAAGAAGAATTGGTACCAATTCTGTTGACACTATTCCACAGGATAGAGAAAGAGGAAATCTTCCCTAAATCACACTATAAAACCAGTGTCACCCTAAAACCAAAACCAAGAAGGACATAACAAAAAATAAAACTACAGACCAATCTCACTAATGAACATAGATTCATAAATCCTCAACAAAATACTAGCTAACCAAATCCAACAGCATATAGAAAAGATAATCCACCATGATCAAGTGCGTTTCATACCAGGGATGCAGGGATGGTTTAACATATGCAAATCAATAAATGTGATACACCACATAAACAGAATTAAAAACCAAAATCACATGGTCATCTCAATAGTCACAGAAAAAGCATTTCATAAAGTCCAGCATCCCTTTATGATTAAAACCCTCAGCAAAATCGGCATACAAGGGACATACCTCAAGGTAATAAAAGCTATCTATATATCTTTTTATGGTGTATATTCAGTTGCTGATTAAGTTTAGAGGATATTTTCCATTTCTAACTTTAAAATGAGGAAAAAAGAAGAATTAATACATGTTGGTCTAGATTATCTTCAATAAAACATGTCAGCATTAAACATGAATGACTATAGCCTTTTTACTCTTACCTAAGAAGGCGAGGCTGAACAAGATAGGAAATGATGCTTACAACATTTCATCAATAGTAATGAGAAAAGACTTTTAGGTTAAAAAGAAATCACTGAGACTATTTTACCAAAAAAAATTAATTAAAGTTCTCACATCATCTTCATCTGAGAATGTAGTGGAGAAGTGTGCCCCATATTGAGAATTTATTATGTATTTCAAGCAAATTCTCTGTGTAAGAAAAGGAAAAAGGAACTAGGAAAAGAAAACTTCAGCAACTTTAATACTATTCATACCAGTAAAGAAACACAATTCATTAGAAAAAAGTAATCTATACACATAAGGTAAAGCCTTTGCAAAGACTCCAAGTTCACAAATTTCCTAAGAATCAGCTGTGTGGGGCCACTTGATCACAAGAGAAGTATGTGAGAATGAAAATGATGACTTGAAAGGAATTCCAAAATCCTTTGCTATCCTATCTTTGATAGACATATAATGCGAATGGAAGGATGATGGCCAGAAGTTGTGTTGGGTTGAGTAAAGCACTGTATTTATTAACACACATTGGTATCATTATGTCATTTAGTCTTCATACCAAGCCTGTGGGACAAACAACACTTTGTGGCACATTTTCAGTGAGGGAAGAATTAGCAGTGACCTCCCACCCTCAGAAACTCTGACTAGTGCCATGGGCGTGTTCTTGGCTTGCTTGGAGAAGGTAAAGACAAAGTAATCCAAGGCTGCTCTTAGCCCACAGGCATTGCAGTTAGCAGTAATTACCTGGAAAATCAGCAGAATGATAGAGTTTAAAGAAGCCTTCACAAGTGACAAAGTTTTTCCTAGAGAATTTCTCAAGCACTGGAAAAAGGTAGCTTATTATATGTAAACATTGCTAAGGGTGTTTTTGTGTGAGAGTGAAGAATGACATGTTTTGGTGGTAGGGGCAGGAAGGGAACATTTAGGGGACTGCAAGACAAGACCCAACAGGAATGAAATGATGAAAGAATGGCCTGTGCTGATGGGCAGACACAGTTGATTGAGAGGAGTCTGGGAACGTTTAAGCAAAGTCATGTAAATAGAACTCCCAAAAAAGTGTTTGGAAATAAAGAGCAAGGCGAGAGCCTCAGAGAAACATCCAGAAATTTCAGGAGGAAATTAGGTTAAACCTCAAAAATAGAAGTGAGAAAAGTGGAAATGCCAGAAGAATAAGATCAGCTCTAAAGAAAAAAAAAATCATTGCTCAGTGATGGTGATGACCTTCAAAGTTTCAGAGAGTCTTCTGTCAACAGCTGCTGACCAGATGTCCCAAAGCAAATGGTAAATGATAACATGTAACCCTCCCTCTCCAAGCGCTTCCCAGCCAAGGAACCCAGTCATAACTGTAATTCTCTGCAGAAGGCTCCCCAAACATCAAGTTTCATTGCCTCTAATCCTGCCAGGTTTTCATGGGGGAATTTGTTATTCATCCTCAGTGAAGAGTTTCCTCAAAGATCAACAAACTCTATCCTGGCAAATGTGACTCAGCCTGGGAATAGTGAAGGGAGCCAGGTCTCCCCAGGCTACATGTTATCTGGGTTCCCAAGAGTGGCCTTGGACTTTCTCCCAGAGTTGTGCCAGTGGGTGGCCTCCATGTAACCTCTAGAGAAGAAATGGTTCTTGGTGGAAATAACTATTGTTGGAAATAGATTCCAGTGCAAGTCTCAACACTGGGTCACAATGATGGTGGCCTTTGTTGGCATGGCCTCCCACTGGCAGTGGCAGCACATTTTCCTGACATCACCATTCCCAGGTGATATGGTTTGGCTGTGTCCCCACCCAAATCTCTACTTGAATTGTATCTCCCAGAATTACCCTGTGTTGTGGGAGGGACCCAGGGGGAGGTAATTGAATCATGGGGGCGGTTCTTTCCCATGCTATTCTCGTGATAGCGAATAAGTCTCATGAGATCTGATGGGTTTATCAAGGGTTTCTGCTTTTGCTTCTCCCTCATTTTCTCTTGCCACCGTCATGTAAGTAGTGCCTTTTGCCAACCGCCGTGATTCTGAGGCCTCCCCAGCCATGTGGAACTGTAAGTTCAATTAAACCTCTTTTTTCTTCCCAGTCTCAGGTATCGCTTAATCAGCAGTGTGTAGAGGGACACCAGGGCCCATATTATTTTTCTGAGTCTCTTGCTGACAGTCATGTAGAGACAGTTGAACACCATCTTGGACTACTGTCCACAGTCGATGCTGTTGAGCATTTTTGTCGGAATTATTCTACATCAATCTGTAACTGAACGTGCTTAACAGCTTCTATCAATGCAATGAGGGACAAACCTAAGTAACACCACATCCATTGTTTCCCTCACTTAAGGCCATTTAACCCTAGAGCCACTGATTCTGTCTTGGCTGAGGATGAGTGTATGCTCTCACAAGGATGCTTCACTGGGAATAGAGATCCTCACTCCCTTAACTCAGCATCCACACTTGTCCAAAGACTCTGAGCACATATGGAGGAGGCAGCCAGATAGGAATTTTAATCCAGCCTATAACCCTTATTAACTGTGTTACTTCTTAGCAAGCTAACTTATTAACAAATTTGGCTCATTCTCAGTTTCTTCACCTAACAAACGTTTTTACTCACAAAATGTCTCTCAGGATTAAACAAAATGTTACCACTAATTTTACAGCACTTAGTTTTAGTCTCTGGTTATATATTCCTTGTCCTAATAGAAAAACATGGACCCAAACAGACAAGAATTCATTGGTATTTTAATCCACATGTTCCACAAGACTAGATATTTGTGGACAGAGGTGACACTGGGTGAGTGTCACTGGGAGAAGTCCTCTCTTCTTGGTATTGGGTAATGGGCAGCTGCAACAAGGAGATGGCTGGGATGCAACAGAAACAGGCCTCAGGTGAGGAGCCCGCAGTCTTGATCACTCCCACTTGGCCATATGATCTGAGTGGGAGCCAAGGAAGCCAGGTCTGAGCCTTGACTTCATGCAGGTTTTAAATCCCAAGTGAAGCCACTCAGGAGAAGAGGCAGCCTTTGGAAATGAGACGAAAGAGTTCAGGTTACAAGGCCTGCGGGTGAGAGAGGAAGAGAACACCCCATTGTCACACGGGCATTCAGAGAGAATAATGACTGCAGTAGTGTCTCCTTTCTAATTTTTAACAGCACCAATCTCTTCAGAATCCATCCTTTTTATTAACGGAAGGGCTCCTCAGTGAGAGCTGTCTTCACTGAGGTAGCTAAGACATGCCTCAGTGTGTCTGGTGACTTGGTGGCCAGGTCTGCCAGAATTTGTATGAGTAACTATGGAGAGAAATTGTTCATCCATTCAAAACAATCAGTGTTCATTGGGCATCTCTGAACTAAGTACTGCACAAAGCCACCATATACGGAGATGTAGACAGACAGTGTAGCACAAGAGAGCATTGGGCAGAGAAGCCTGGCCCAGTAGTGAAGACTTAGTTGAGAGATGAGAGGGCTGAGTTGGTCATGTGAATTCGGCTTTGCTATGAGTTCCCCAGTGATGTCCCCGAAGGGACAGTGCCTTTCTTCCTGCACGCTGCACAAGTTATAGCAGCCTTGATCTCCAAAGCACTTGCAGGATTACTGTGTTGGTGGCTGCCTGGTGGCAGAGAAGTTCTCAGGAAAAGCCACAGTTGTGAGTGCCTGAAGAGCAGTGTCTGTGGATACAGTGAAGGGATTTGGAAATAGGAAAATTGTGCAGGCAGAGGTGGGAGAGAAAAACAGAGGGTACCAAGTGGTAGCTGACAGGACTTAACTGAACACACATGAGATACCCATAGGGATTCCCAGACATAAATGAGGGGGCTTTACCTCTACAAAAAGTTGGAGAACTACAATAAGAAATATCTTCAATTGTTAGGGAATCCCACAAGTGTTGCTGTTCTATGAGGGACTTCATTATAGGAACGTGAGCTAACTCCCATGCTCAGAGGACAGTCAGAGATGGTGATGACAATGACAGCAAGGGGAAAGTGGAGCATTTCCTCCCCTGACCCCATCAAAGATAATGCTCTTATGCCTGTGTATGGAGTGGAGAGGGGACGGAAACTTTGAGGCATGGACACTTTGGGTAGTTGGAGAAGCTGATGGAATTTGTTCCTTAGAGTCAGGGCAGAAGACCCCCATTGCTGTGAATGCAGAGGGATGCATCTCACACTCATACCTGTGGAGTACACAACCCTTGTTATCCTCCTTCATTCTGGGTTGACCTATGAGTGCCCTGCACGATACTCATTTTCACAGCCTTACCTTCATAAAAAATAGCACGTATCATTTACTTCCTAGGGTACACATTTTAGAGCCTGCCTTATATCAAAAGTGACTAAGCTAAATTCAGAGGCAGCTAATTGCATGACCTTGGGCAACTCACTTATACCAGTGCTACTCTCACATAAGAATCACTTGGAGATCTCCTTAAACTGTTAATGCCAATCAAGAGTTCTGGGGAAAAGCCTATCCTTGCATGATTTCTTTTAGGTACCCAGGCAGTGCCTTTGCTGTTGCTGCTGCTGGTGGTGGACCACACTTTGAATAGCAAGGACCTAATCTCTTTGAGCTCAGTTTCCTCAATGGTAAAACAAAGATAATAATGTTTAAGTTATTATGAGTCAAAATTAAATTGAATAAGATGATGCACTTATCAGAGTGCCTAGCAACTGTTTGGTGTTCTGTAATAGTATAAAATATGTTAATACCATGTTAGTTCCGTTTCATGGGAAAAACCACCAGGATATACCATTATCCTTTGATGTGACTTTATATATATATTCTGGAACAAATATTCTATTGCAAATTTTCTATCTTAAATTTCCAAACATTGCAGTAATTCCTTTAAGTGGTTATTTTTGTTGTTTATACAGCCTCTTCCAGTGCAATGAAAAATTATTATCAGTAATAATAAGAATAAGAATGTTATTTACTTTTGGCATAATAGGGTATATTAATTATCCTTGTATTCAGACCTCTGGACAAGCTGCAAAAGAAGTCAGGCCATTATTCTTCCCTGGTGGCCTTACCCCTATTCTGGTTTTGTTAGCATGCTAAAATGTTTATTTTGACTTACTTTCTAGAGTTACCTTTTAAGTGTGGAATAACTTAATTATGGATCCCTCAATACTAGTAACAAACTGCTATGAGATTTATGGGTTGTTTTAGACTGAAAGCAAAAACCATAATTGTGCATGTTCTTCCAAATAAGATTACGAAAAACTTTTGACTTTTGTTTATCTTAAAATAGGTTAAAACTTTCTTTAGTACCCATATTAAAGTTTTCCAAACTTGTTTCCCTTTTGAAATTTTATAAAGAAATAATTTTTAAAAAAATTTCAGCATATCTGTACATTTACATTTAATAGTTATTTGACTTATTTTAGGGATTTTTTTCTTTAATTTCACATCAAATTTTATATATGAGGATAGGTGGAGTATGCCTGAATAATAACTACTTTAAAATATATGTTTCTTTTAAATCTTGCTGGTATTAAGACAACTGGTGTCTACTTATTCTCCAGGATCTATAAAGCCATGTTCAAGGGTCTTCGTAGGTATAGAGGAAACAAGGAAAACCCCATATGACTCTTTCTCTAGCACTGCAAATCATGCAGGTATGTGAAAATAAGGTGATTATTTTTGTAGCCCATAGATTCTCATCTTCCCTGTGGTGGCTTAAGAATTGTCACCATTGTATGTTTCCTAAGAAGTTTTTCATCGTCACCCTAGAATGATGATTGCTGTCATTCACTGAATTCTCATCAGATAGTTTTCAGTGCTGGCTATACATTAGGATTACCTACGACCTTTAAAAATTACAACTGTCTGGGCCCTATCCCAGATTGATCAAGTCAGAATCACTGAGGCTTGGGCATTTGTATTTTTTTGTAAGTGTCTCAGGTGATTTTGGTGAACAACAAGGTTTGAAAAACACCCTAATTAGTAGAATCATGTTATTCAAAATTACACATGTTAATTACATATTAGTAAGATGAGATTCATTTTATTATGTAATCATGGTAACAGTTTTGCAAAATCAGCATATTTGGTCACTTTTAAAGCTTTAAGCTTAGAAAGATTAATTAGCCCAATCAAGGTCACAAAGCCAGGACAAGTGGTAGATTCATGAATCCAAGTCTGTCTGATTCTCAAGTCTGTGCTAGTTCCACTAGGCCGTATTACAAGAAGACAAAAAAAGAAAAAAGGAATGAAAATGAAATGAAAATAAATGATAAAGCAGATACTACTGAATGGCATTATAACAATAGTACATATTTCCTGCCTTCCAGAAAATTTTGTTGCAACTGAGGCCCAGGGATACCTAAAATAATCAACATTTAGGAAGAAAGGAACATATGAGATATCCAGAGAAGATGATTTTAGGCATGGTAGTAATCATGAAAGATATGTTAAAAAATCAAAAAAGAATGATAGGTAGGACCAGGTGTGGCAGCTCATGTCTGTAATCCCAGCACTTTGGGAGGCCGAGGTGGGTGGGTCCCCTGAGTTCAGGAGTTTGAGACCAGCCTGGTCAACATGGCAAAACCCCGTCTTTACTAACAATTCAAAAATTAGCCAGGCGTAGTGGTGTACACCTGTAATCCCAGCTACTTGGGAGGCTGAGGCAGGAGAATCGCTTGAACCTGGGAGATACAGGGTGCAGTGAGCCAAGATCGGGCCACTGCACTCCAGCCTGGGTGACAAAGCAAGACTTTGTCTCAAAAGAAAAAAAAAAAAAAAGAATGATAGGTAATAGCACCTTCTGATGCTATAGCAAATATAGTCAAACCCATCTGAAGTGGCTTAATATCCCAAAGTTTCCCAAGAAGACATCAAGATAATGAATGGTTGAAGGCAAACCCTAGCCTAGTCTATGTGTAACACAGGAAGATGGTGTAGTCTACACTAGAGGTCAAAATATCAAGAAAGTGAAAATGAACCATATTTAGCATTATGTTGGGAAGTCAACACCACTACACACAAGTATTTAAAATTTGGCATTTCAAATACCTGACTCTGAAGTTGTCCAATATTCAAAGAGCAAAGCTAGCTATTGCCTTTAGAAACAACACTTTTAAAGCTGATGCTTAGTTGACTTCACTGTGGTCTCATTTTTGGCCATAATTAATCTCATTTGATAAGCCAAGGACTGATTGATTCTTCTAATGATTACCAAGTGAAATACATGAGAGCTTGAAATAATGCCGCTAGGATCATTTAAGCATGCTGTTGACACTAAATGAGTCTTCACCCAGTTACCAGGAAACTGATTTAAGACTAAGATTACATCTAGATGAACTCTAACAATTGAATTGCTATGAAAAGGACCCCACCAAGATCATGAAGTCAAACATTCTTTTCTCTCCAACATCAGTTTCCTGGTAAAAAAAAAAAAAAAAAAAAAAGAAAGAAAGAAAAAACAATCCACATTGACTAAAGCTGAACTAAGGTTAACATTTGTTGGACAACTATCAAGGACATAAATTTCTAAGAAGAATCATAAATATAATAATAGAAAAGATGACTGGCCAGGTGCAGTGGTTCACGCCTATAAAATCCCAGCACTTTGGGTGGCCAAGGTGGTCAGATCACGAGGTCAGGAGTTCAAGACCAGCCTGGCCAAAATAGTGAAATCCCCTCTCTACTAAAAATACAAAAATTGGCCAAGTGTGGTGGCATGCACCTGTAGTCTCAGCTACTCAGGAGGCTGAGGCAGGAGAATCGCTTGAACCAGGGAGGTAGAGGTTGCAGTGAGCCGAGACCACACCATTACCATTGCACTGCAGCCTGGGTGACAGAGACAAAAAAATTGAACATACGTGAACTCCTTATAGACAGGAACCATATGTGTCACATGAGATAAGCTATGAGAACTCCTGTATCATCAAATCAAGAGACTCAATATCTAATGACCAGGAATCCCAAAAAAGGACCAGAAAAATAGAAGACAGTAAATTATGTTTTAAAAATAGGAGAAAGCTTCCCAGAACAAAATAACATGAGATTCCAGCTAAATGAGTGGAAAATACCAACAGCCAAGCACATAACAACATGAATTATAGAATACCTGGGACAAAAAGAAGATCCTAAAGACTTTCAGAGAAAGAAATGTGCTATAAAGAAAGGAGAAAGTAGAAAATAAGCATGGCTTATTGTCCAGCAAAACTGATAGATGAAAGATGGCAAGGCAAGGCACTAAACATTGTCGGGAAAGTTTTAAACTTTAGTTAAATTATTTCACCTTAAAATATTTGATACTTCAAATATCAATCAAATATGTGGATACAAGTGAAATCATTTTCAGACATGGAAGTTTGCAAATTACCTACCTCCCATGCATTTTTTTCTCAAGAGACTTTTAGTGGATATGCTTTACTAAAATGAAAGAATAATCCATGAAAAAGGAAAATATCAGAACCAGCAAAAGAGGAAATTCAACAATAGAGGGAAGGAAAGACTGGGTGAGCTCACTCGCTCCCTTTGCTTTATAGGGTAGGGTTATAGCTGTCAGGGAGGTTGGGTTATGCTTCTATATGGACCATAGCTATTGCTCTGTGGCCTCCATTATTTATCTTGGTAGCACATTCCTTACCCTGAGAAACACTCAGTAGTTTGATAAACTATAAGAAACATCAATTTTGTCTAAATGGTCCATAAATAATGCAAGTCAACTCAACTTAAGGGCAGATGTACTTTAGAAACTGCTTGGTAGTGCAGTTAATCTGACTTTAACCTGGGAAACACCACCATTTCATATCCCTCAACCATTTACTGAAAGATAAAATGTTGTGGTGGTTGTTCTAAGGCAGTCTTGTCAAAATAGGGTTCAGAACTGATGAGCTTAGCATCACCTGGGATACTTATTAATAATATAGATGATCCAATACTTGTGTACTACCTTACGTACTTGTGATACAAGATGATCTGAGCTCATCTTGGATTTTTCCTGCCCCAATTTTAGAATCAGCCCCTTCTCCAAGTCATCTATATTTTAAAGAGAACATTTCAGGACCTCTACCATTGTAACAAATCAGCAGTGCATAGCTGGAGGTTTCAGAAGAGAGATCTGTTATAAACTCAGGCACCTGTGTTTCTCCTAAATTAGAAATTACCGTCCTGGATGAATCACTAACATTTACTTCAAATCCACTTCCAGAGCCCATCCCAATTACATGCCTCTACATGGAATGGTTACATTGTGGTGATGGAGGCCTTTTCCTGGGTCTGTGTTCCATCAATTTTGAGGAGAGCATCCAAAATATTTCTGTCGTTCCACACCTCACCTGCATGGGCGGAGTGAGAATCTGATATTGTGGGCATATGGGTACTCCTGCCACGCACACCTGCACCTGTAGAGACCCCACCTCATTTGTATGGGTGAATGAAACCCAGGGCAGTTTGTGTCTATTATTTCACTATCATGGAGATCGGCACTGTAACTTAAAAACCTTGGCACTCTCAAGTGTGAATAGATTCATGTAACATTAGTCAGTCTCCTTTTTGTTTATAAATCATGATAGTATCTATTTCAATCTCTTTCACTTGCATACTGCCAAGACTTATTCAACTGATACGCATTAGTCAGGCCGAGTACTAAATGAATTAACATTGTAGTAACTTTAGGACATTCAATGCGGTGTGATTTATTTATTCAATGCGGTGTGATAAACAAACTTGCCTATAAACATTCCAAAGTTAAAACGTGTTTTTAAAACTAAAATTTGCTAATTAGATGCTCTTTTGTCTGTAGGTAATTTCTTCTGAGTAAATATGCATTCATTGTATTTGAAAATATATGGGGTTGAAAATATTCATTCTCAGGTCCCCTTTTTGTTGGTTTTATCAGTACTTTATTTCATAGAGAAAAGAGATTTATATCTAGTTGCTTGTGTCTCAAATTTGGGGTGTCAAGTAACTTATTTATATTTTTAGCTGTGCCCTGAGTCTTCAGTGTTGATGGCTGTTTGATAAATAACATCAAGAAGACCCATCCCTACTCTGCTGTCTTAAAGTATGTATGCAAAGGTGATTCCACAAGCTAGTAAGACTAGTAGATGTTCTTATATGGCTCAGTAGAGGTTCTCATTTCTCAAAAACAAATTTTTAGAATGTGGTTACCATGTTTTGATGTTTAGAATACGATGTAAAGAGCTTTAATAGACTAACTTCCAGCATTCGGCTTGACATAAAATCACAGTAGTTCAAAGAACCTTCAAATCACGCTGTTGAACTATATTGTAATAAAAAAGGTGTCACAGTTGGGACCTGAGATTTTTCTGTGAGGGACCATGCCTTCCTGACCACACTGGTTTCAGCACAGAGTGGGGCTATTGTTAACCAATCTGATTCAGCCCCCACCGTCAGAAGAGGGGAAGCCTAGGCCAGGAGGGGCAACGGTGGCATATACCTGTAATCCCAGCACCTTGGGAGGCTGAGGCAGGAGGTTCACTTGAGCCCCAGGAGTTTAAGGCAGGCCTGGGCAACATGGTAAGACCATGTTTCTACCAAAAAAAAAAAATTATAAGTTATCCAGGTGTGGTGGCACATGCCTGAAGTCCTAGCTACTCAGGTGGCTGAGGTGGAAGGATCATTTGAGCCCAGGAGTTCTAGGCTGCAGTGAGCTATGATGGTACCCCTCACTCCAGCCTGGATGATAGAGCAAGACCCCATTTCTTTAAAAAAAAAAATAGGGAAACCTAACCCAACTCTAATTCTTCCTCATGGGTCCCAGAATGCCCTAAGCTGGGTTGCTTGTCATCCTAATATTATTCTCACAATCACCAGTCAATAGTCTTCTCTTTTTCCACTCTTGAAATGAATGTCTTAGATTTCTGCTTTCACAACCTGCATTTCTTCTCCCCTGGGAAAGCCTTCTTCTGTTTCTGGCCTGAGTTGTTTGTATACCCAGACCTTGCTCCCTAGATGCCCCTGCCCCTCCCTTCTCACTGTTGTTTTGTCAAGATACTCTTTGGCTGCTAATATTGGCTCTGTGATGTAGAGCCCAATCTGGACATTGTCTTTATAGGTCTTATTTTGGGATATTCATCAATTTGTTCAACAAATATTTATTGAGACACTACTATGAGCAAGCCATTGTTCTAGGGGTCTAAATATTCAGCATAGAAAAGAAAAGCATGAAACCTG
The DNA here is from genome assembly GCF_028858775.2 of Pan troglodytes. NCBI lineage: Eukaryota > Metazoa > Chordata > Mammalia > Primates > Hominidae > Pan > Pan troglodytes. The sequence continues at coordinate 66,606,392 of NC_072408.2, read as the reverse complement.
TTTCATGGATATTACGTTCTCGTAGGAAGTAAGCAATAAGTAAATAAACACACCATTATGATTTAGGTAATAATAAATATTTTGAATAAAACTAAAGCAATAGAGACTATCTGGTGTGGGAGAGTAAAAGTGGGAAATTATTTTGGATAAGGTGAATCAGGAAAGGCCTCTATAAGGACGTAACATTTAAGCAGAAACTTGGATGAAATGAGGGAGGAAGCCAGGTGCATATCTAGGGCAGAGCCTGCCAGACAGCAGGGAAAGCCAGTGCAGAGGCCCAGAGGCTGTGGTAGGTTTGGTTTGCTAGAGAAACAGCAAGAAGGTCACAGTGGCTGGAGCAGAAAGGGGGAGACAGAGCAGGAGGAGATGGAGTCGGTGAGGAAGGAGGGCACTTTGTGTAGGCTTTTGTTCCCTTGGCAGAGTTTCAGCCTTATTTGGAGAACAGTGGAAATTGGCCAGAGGATTCTGAAGAGTGGAATAATGTGGTCTTCGTAGAGCCAGTTGTGGCTTGAAGCCTTCTGTCACTTCTCATTATAACCATCCATTCTACCATTATTTCTTCCAGTATGATCCAATAATCCTTTTAGTGAAGGGAGGATAAAAAATCCTTTATACTTATTTTGTTACAATAGCACATAAGGAGCATCCCCTTACACTCCAATGTTTTGCAGCAATTTTTACATACAGTCCTACCTGTTATAGGCCCTCTCCCTAAGTCCTTGGGTTAGAGGTTGTGAGACTTTGGAAAAAAAGAGTAACAGATATTCTTCTGTTCTCAAAATTCTCCTTTTAATCTCACTAGTTGTTTATTGTCCCTGGAATAATGTTTCCCAGTGAGTCCCCTTCTGTTTCCAGGGTCAGGGTTCTCCTCACCCATGCTGTTCCCTGGCAACCTTTCCGAAAAAATTCTTGGGCAGGCCCATCCTTCTTGTCTTCCAGATAGAGGAGCTTATGCCAAGACTCTGGCATCCTTTCATAATACATGTTCAGTGTCAACCCTATTTGCTGTGGCCTTGGAAAAGTCTTGGTCTCTGGATTGGTGAGTCTTGACATCAGTTTATTATTGGCACCTAGGGATTCTCCTGTATCCTCTACGTGACTCCCTCCAACATTTCAAAAGACAGTATTCTGAAATGTCTTGGAGTATAAACCAAATTGTCAAATTGTCTTTCTCTGGAGATTTTACCTTCAGTTTCTTACCTTCAAGTCTTCAAAGAAGATGAAGATTTTGGAGCAATATGATACTTTACATTTTATTATGCTTTTATTTAATATCTGTTTTTCACCCAGTCATTGTTCATTAAGCAAGTATTTGTTAAAGTGACTCTGTACTGAGGAATATGGTGAAGAATGAGGTGCAAATGTAAGCTGAGAAGTCAGGGATGAGAGCGTGTCTGCGAATGTAAGCTGAGAAGTCAGAGACGAGAGAGTGCCTGATAAACACATGGACTCATCCAGGTTAATTGCACCACTGAGGATCTGTGCCCATCTGTAGTTTTTGCTGTTATTGTATTGCTTTTGCAAAGAAAAACCTGTTGATAATGACTTAGGCAATAAAACCTTCTACCACTCTGTAGAAATACAAAGAATAAAATGGTTCTCATATTTGATCAGCAGCATCTTTAGATATGATTAATCCGTCAGCCTGAAGAGTTAAGATAGAAAGTGATGCTTTTGCTTTTTACAAGGAGACCAACATGCCATTCTATTAAGGTGCTCAAATGTTTTCTGTTTTTCCAAAGAAAGGTTTTCTGCTAAACAGACCCCTGACTTAGCTCTACTCTCCAACAGTTTTCAATTTTATAACTTTCTACTTGTTCTTCCTTGAGGGTATTTTTTTATACAAATGTTTGATATGTATGTTCCATTATCAATAGCCTTTTCGTTGTTCAAGGAGTTAGTTCCTTCTCCAGTTTTTATATCATTTCAAAGTTTCCCCCTTTTCCTTTGTTTATAAAGTAAAGAATATCCAAGTAAATCTTATTTTCTTCTCCATAATGCTATCCTCTGCTATAGTGCATACTGAATTCTGCTTCTGCACAAACAGAATATAATAATATATCCCTGCCTTCCCTCGGCATTAAATAAGTGGATATTGTGACCACGGATACTGGTCATAATTTAATTTGAAAAATACTAATTGTTCAAACTTACTTGAAATAACACAACCAACAATCCTGCATTTTCTTTAATGATCAGGCCTTTGCATTAGAGAGAATGAGACACTCCAGAGGGGAGACTTGCCTGGACCTGCGTGGAGCTGCTCTGGCAGTATAGGGAAGATGCCCCCCCTACAGGCAGTTCATTGCTGCCGCCTTCATCAGACAACACATGGACGGCAAGATCTTAAAAACATGTTTTTACATTTTTGAACTAATTTCATTCTGGAAAACTCTTATTGCTGCTTTAAATTTTTTTTTTTTAATTGTCCTGTGACTGCTTTGAAATTGCTCCTTTCTGGTCCTCTCCCTTCTGCTTTCATCACTTGCTCATGGCTTTAGGGACATTTACATTTTGGACAATTATTTAATTCCATTTTCAAATCAGGTTTCTGAGTGGTGCGTTTTTACTCCATTGTTATGTTTTGTTTTGTTTTGTTTTGTTTTGTTTTAACCTGTTGCCAGAGGTGCCACATGGGGCAGGAACACACCTTCTGCCAGACACAATCCTGAATTCATTAACTTGCCATTTCCTTTGCTCTTGATGGGACCTGACAGACAAGCACCTCCATCAAAGGAATATTTACCCAACACCAACATCTGCCAAGAAAAACAGAAGGAAACACAGAAAGGCAAAGAAGTGGGTGGGGGGACGCATGTGTTTAGAGATTGGAAGAGCTTTTAATGAAAGTTATTGTTTGGGAGTCTGGAATCATGATTCCTGCTTTTGCCAGAAGTGTCTCGTCAGCGACCTAAGACCGAATATCTGAGCTAAGGGGAAAACCTTGAACTCCTCAATTCCGAGACAACATGGCTTAAAATCAGGACAGACTTCTGACAGGGAAATTAACACTGTGATCTCAGCGGGAGTCTCTGTAGGGTGGTAGCCCACTGGACTACAACATAATCTCTGGTAATTAAACACATTTGGCCTCTTTCGTGTGTGGGAGAAGTCACGGATGAGCAAATCGGAGGATTTGATTTTATGCTGGAAGGAGGGTGGTCTTGCTAAGTCGGGGTCAGCTATCGGGCAAGAAGGCAGGGGCAGAGCCTGTAGTTTGGCTGACTGACATAACCCCTGGGTAATCAGAAAACTGAAATCATGCCTTGACATTCTCATCATCTCACAGTCCCAGAATACACAGGGAGAGGGGAATGAAGGTGCAGTTATCAGCCTGGGCTTATGTACAGCAGAGGCCAGCCTCGTTTCTCTCTACCCACTGGGTTTCTTCCCAGTGGCTCCTTCTCCCGCAAAACCAACAAACAAAATACAGACGATTTTTCTCTTTCTCCTTGTCTCTAACACTCTGAAAGAAAAAAAGACTTTCAGTGAGTGAGGGAAAGTGCAGAAAGTAAGAGTGATATCTTTCTTTCATTCCATTCTATAACATAGATGATGTGACCTTGGCTTCACCTTTCCGAATGATCCACAGTCAGCCATGGGAATAAGAAGCAAGTTATATGAGTCACACCTTTTAGAAACATTGTGTGTCACAGCTAATTGTTGTCCTCTGTCATGAAGAACTATCCAGAGGCCTCAACTCAGGAAAATTTCCGTTTGGGCCAGGACTAACTACAATTCCTCTACTGTCTTTCCAGAACCCCTTGTCCTCCACGCTCTTCTGCAGAGACCAGGAGAGCCAGTGAGGAGGGTCACTGGACTGCTGGAGACTCAAAGCTCAGAGGAAGAGAACCAATAGAAGGGCTCATCACAGAAGCCTGAGCCTCTCTTTCTTCTCCCCTATGATTTAGGCTCCTATACACAATGGTGTTCTAAGCCCGATAATGTTGAGGGCTTCTCCCCTGGGTCTTCGACCTTGTTTCACAAGACCCTAACTCTCCATGCTGTACAACTGCAATTCCCTGGAATGTTAAGTGGTATCTCATGAACAAGCGTTTCATAGTCAAACAAGTCCTTCTTCACTGAAGGACTTTTCTAAATCTTTGTGATGCTAACATGCAATGCAAAACTGAATTCCTCAGTAGGTAGCATTTCCAGAATATATTTGACCATGAAATAGTACTGTCATTATAACCCCAAATCTGCCAGGACTAGACCTATGAGAAACATGTATAAGAAAGCAATTATAAGAACTCCTGTCTGCTCTCTAAATATACCATATTATGATCAGAGGAAGTTATAGCTCTGTTGGCTTTGAACAATTACAGTGAATGTGAACTATTACAGCCAGATCTTCACATTTTAGTTCAAAGGATATGCTCTGAATTCGCTGACTATATGTGGTTCCTTAATTATATACTCTGTTGGCATGGCTGAATAATATAGTTTGCTATCTATTGATATACAGTATATACCTGAAGCATGCTAATTGTTTAATTAATGTCATGACTTGTATCAGAGCTCTGTCCTCAATCTTTTTATTTTCAGTGTTTTCATAAGTGGCTTTAATGAAGTGGTAGAATGCATGATTACCAGATATACTGAGGACCCAAAACCAAGGCAGATCAAAATTTTGTTGGATGACTGATATGGTTTGGCTGTGTCCCCGCCCACACCTCACCTTGAACTGTAATAAACCCCACTTGTCAAGGGCAGGGCCAGGTGGAGATAATTGAATCATGGGGTCAGTTTCCCCCATACTGTTCTCACGGTAGTGAATAATTCTCACAAGATCTGATGGTTTTATAAATGGGAGTTCCTCTACACAAGCTATATCCTGCCTGCCACCATGTAAAGCATCTCTTTGCGCTTCCTTCATGTTCTGCCATGATTGTGAGGCTTCCCCAGCCATATGGAATTGAGTCCATTAAACCTCTTTCCTTTATAAATTACCCATTCTCAGGTATGACTTTATTAGCAGCATGAGAATGGACTAATACAATGACAAAGTGTGGTCTCAACAGACATTGGAGACTGATAGATCAAATCCATCAAGCTAAAATATAGTAAGGGGAAATTTAAAGTCCTTTCCTAAAGCCCTCAAGCTATAAGCTGAAGATGAAGAAGATATGACCAACTAGCTCATATGAAAAATATTGAGTGTCTTTAATTGACTACAAGTTCAATATGGGATAATGACGAAGGGCTTGAAGCCACATGAAGGTTAGAGAAAGTGTGTGAAATACACAGTTTGAGGTAAGTTGAAGACCATTTGCATAATGTTTAAAAATCTGTAAAAAGGAGCACAGACTTGAGTGAGGTTATGTCCATAAACACCCCATCCCCTGTGAGTGAGCAAGCGAGTATGTGCAAGAATGTGAATGAGTGTCACACCCTACACTCCCCTGTGCAATAAGTGCCGCATGACTCACTGGAATTGTAATTCAGAAATTGTTACATGTTTAAAAAATATTCATAACATTATCTTCCAAATTCTTATAATTCTGGTTCATGGACAAGTCCCAACACTGTCCTTGGCTAACTATGCCTCTGTAACTGGTCCTTACCATTCTGTTTCTATGGGCAAGATGTTTACTAAGATCTTACAGCTGCACTTGTATGACTGTCACTTCTTCCTGGCTTGCATTTGTGTGTGTGTGTGTGTTTTTGTGTGTACATTAAAGTTGGTGTTTCATTGGAATTATAGTTAGATTATACTCACAAGCGAAAGCAATCATTTTGTCTCTGCCTTCATCAGCATTACTCGTTGGAGAACTAAAATGCTAGTAATGATAAAAATGAACATTCGTGGAGTGCTTAAGATGTGCTAAGCATTGTTGTAATTGTTTAACATAGATTATGTCATTTAATTTTCACAAGAACAGTATGAAATAGTTATTAGTACTCTCTCTCTTTTGCTGCTAAGCAAACTGAGATATGGAGGTTAAGAATCTTACCCTCAGTCACACATCTAGTAAATAGTAGTCAGGATTTGAGTTCAGGTATTTGTCTTGAGAGCCTGTGCTCTTATAACCACTATGCTATACCTTTGCCTCATGTGCAACTTCTTTCTTAGAAAATTCCCATGTACTTCTTCCTGGTTGCACCTATTTAATTCTCATCTGATTCCTGAAAACACCAGATGTGTCTACTGGCGGAAATACAAAACCTTAATTTCGATTCTTTGAACGCAACTAAGGAACTCTATTATCTTATACTACACTGGTTAACTATATAACTATAGTTACTCCTAGTCAATATTGCTTGCATACACAATCTAGCCAGGAAGATGATTTTTTCATATCTGATCCCTTACTAAAGTGTTAACATCTGCTTAAAACAGGCTGATTATTCCAACCAAAGCACTTAAGAAATCATCAAAATGTATCTCCCTAAGGACATTCTCTTTGACTGATTTGGATCCATTTACACCATACCATCTTTGACTTCCAAATACCTCTCTCTGATTCTTATTAATGATAAAATATACATAGATAATTGCTTTTTATTATACCCGTTTTGTTTATATTATTTTTAATAGATTGCGAATTGCTGATGACAGAGTTTCTGGAATTTATGAATTTAAAGTAACACAGATTCAAGATAATGTTAATAGAACAGACATTGAGATAACTTACAGGAAATACCTGGCATAAAAAGCAAAAAAAAAAAAGGTTTATTGTCAGAATTTTGCCTACTTGCAAGGGTATCTTAATTTCCCATTTGCTTACCTATTTTCAACAGAATTATATATATTATGTTAAAATTCTGGACAAAAGTTGACTAAGTTGTCTGTGTGTGTGTGTGTATGCACATGCACTTGAGTGTGTGTGTGTGCATGTGGGGGGTGAGGGAAGAAATAATTTTTATAGCGGAAAAGGTATTTATTTTAAAGACTTCTTTAGGTCTTTTTTTCTTTTTTGAGGGAATCATAAATATAATTTTTCACTAAGCTTTTTCATGAACCACAAATGTTCAACAATGTACTTAAATAACCTAGTAAATTATCTTGAGTCTCTCAAAAGACTCCCTGAAGTCACCATTTTTTGAGTAGTCTGCTTTCATAGGCTTGTTAGGAGGACTATGTCTTAATATATAAAAGTGTTTATATCTGTGCCTGACAAATAGTAAGATCTAAATAAGTGTAATACACATACGAGATGAGTGTGTGGTATAGAACAATTATTATTTCTCCACAAACAACTAATTACCCCTGGCATGGCATAACCATTTCCTATATATACAGGAATCTGTATGTAACTCCTCTATCCTGCCTTTTATTTCTGTACAAATGTCACAATATTTTAATCTATCTATCTATCTATCTATCTATCTATCTATCTATATGATTCTTTATAAATGTCATGTTACCTGGTAAGGCAAATTCTTACTCATTTCCTTCAAAATTACTTTGATTTTTCTTCATTCTTGACTTCCTTATGAATTTTAGGACAGTGTGTCTTTAAATGTATAAGATGATGTCAAATCATTTTCAGTCATGGTTGTAAAAATGCATGCTTCCAAGAACAGGTGAAGAGAGTTTCCACTGATCCACATCCTCCCCTACTTGATTTTATGGAGAACGTTTAAAATTAAGTCTTATTGAGGCATAATTTATAAGCAATAAAATGTACCCACTTTAGAGTCTAGTAAGTTTGATAAAATCATACATCTTTGTTTTTTTATTTTTTTTAACTTTTATTTTAAGGTAGTGGTACATGTACAGATTTGTTATATAGATAAACTGTGTCATGCAGGTTTATTGTACAGATTATTTCTACACCCAAGTATTAAACCTAGTATTCATTAGTTGTCTTTTCTGATCCTCTCCCACCTCCTGCCCTCCACCCTCTGATAGGCCCCAGTGTGTGTTGTTTCCTTCTATGTGTCCATGTGTTCTCATCATTTAGCTCCCACTCATAAGTGAGAACATTGCAATGTTTGGTTTTCTGTTCTTGCATTAGTTTGCTGAGGATAATGGCCTCCTGCTCCATCCATGTCCCTGCAAAGGACATGATCTCATTCTTTTTATGGCTGCATTGCATTCCATGGTGTATATGTACCACATTTTCTTTATCCAGTCTACCACTGATGGGAATTTAGTTGATTCCATGCCTTTGCTATTGTGAACAGTGCTGCAGTGAACATTCACGTTTATGTATCTTTATGGTAGAATGATTTATATTCCTTTGAGTAATGGGATTGCTGGGTCAAATGGTATTTCTGTTTTTAGGTCTTTGAGGAACCACCGCAGTGTCTTCCACAATGGTTGTACTAATTTACAATCTCACCAACAGTGTATAAGTGTTCCTTTTCTTCTGCAACCTTACCAGTGTCTGTTATTTTTTGACTTTTTAGTAATAGCCTTTCTGACTGGTGTGAGATGGTATCTCACTGTGGTTTTGATCTGCATTTCTCTAATGATCAGTGATGTTGAGCTTTTTCTCATATGCTTATTGGCCACATCTATGTCTTCTTTTGAAAAGTATCTGTTCATGTCCTTTGTCTACTTTTTAATGGGGTTGGTTTTTGCTTGATAATTTGTTTATTTATAGATGCTGGATATTAGACCTTTGTCAGATGTATAGTTCGCAAAAATTTTTTCCTATTCTGTAGGCTGTCTGTTTACTCTGTTGATAGATTCCTTTGTTGTGCAGAAGCTCTTTAGTTTAATTAGATCCCATCTGTCAAGTTTTGTTCTTGTGATTGCTTTTGACATCTTCATCATGAAATCTTAGCCCATTCCTAAGTCCAGAATGATGTTGCCTAGGTTGACTTCTGGAGTTTTTATAGCTTTAGGTTTTACACTTAAGTCTTTAATAAATCTTTAGTTAATTTTTGTAGATAGTATAAGGAAGGGGTCCAGTTTCAATCTTCTGCATATGGCTGGCCTGTTCTCTCAGGTCCATTTATTGAATAGGAAATCCTTTCCCCATTGCTTTTTTTGGTCAGGTTTGTTGAAAATCAGGTAGTTGTATTTGTGTGGTCTTAGTTCTGGGTTCTCTATTCTGTTCCATTCATCTATGTGTCTGTTTTTGTACCAGTACCATGCTATTTTAGTTACTGTAGCCCTTGTGGTATAGTTTGAAGTCAGATAGAATGATGCCTCCAGCTTTGTTCATTTTGCTTAGGATTGCCTTGGCTAGTCAGGCTCTTTTTTGGTTCCATATAATAAAAATTTTAAAATAGTTTTTCCTAGTTCTGTGAAGAATGTCAATGATAGTTTAATAGGAATAGCACTGAATCTATAAATTGCTTTGGACTCTATGGCCATTTTAACAACATTGATTTTTCCTATCCAATATCATGAAATGTTTTGCGTTTGTGTTTGTCATTTCTGATTTCTTTGAGCAGTGTTTTGTAGTTCTCCATGTAGAGATCTTTCACCTCCATGGTTAGCTGTATTCCTAGCTATTTTTGTTCTTTCTGTGGCTATTGTGAATGCAACTGTGTTCATTATTCGGCTCTTGGCTTGACTGTTGTTGATGTGTAGGAATGTTAGTGATTTTTGCACATTGATTGACAAAATCATACATCTGTGTAAAGAGTAGTACAATTAATTTACAAAAACTTCCATCACTTTCAAAGGTTTTTTGGTGCCCTTTTCCAGTAAATTGACACCCCAACACTGGCTGCAGGCCACCACTGATCTCTCTGTCACTATGCATTATGTTCATTTTTCCTAGAGTTTCATATAAATGGAAATCTAGAGTAAGTACTCTGTAGCCTTCTTTTACTCAGCGTAATATTTTTTTGGATCATACATGCTGTTGTGTGTTAATAGTTTGTTCACATTACTGAGTAGCAATTTGCTTATCCATTTACTTGCTGATAAATATATTCTTAGTTTTCCTGTTAGAGGCCATTATGAACAAAGCTACTGTGAACATTCATGCACAAATCTTTCTGCAGACTTGTTTTCAGCCTACCCATGAAATAGTATGCAGCTTAAAGCTTGGAAGGGGGTATTAATTTATGCCTGCAGAGAGAGAGAGAGAGAGGACACAGAACATGATGGAATTCCTCTTCTAAATGGCAAACCTCAAAACACAACCAGAGAAACTTGCAAATGTATCTTTAAACTATTAGCTTATTCCTCTAAGATGAAAATAGCTCATTTCAATTTCTTTAAAAAAGCCCCTAAGTTTTAGTTTCATAAATTCATGTTCCCATTCTGCTGAGTCAACTCTTCATGGTTCTACAGGAACTCATTCTATGCTGAAGAAGCACACCATTGTACTCCAGCTGACTCCGAGATGCTCCACCCCACCTCAGGGAATCTGTCCCTTATCTCAGGACATTGCAACTTCTAAAGTGATTGAAGCTCACTCTGCCTGACCCCTCTGCTCCAGGGTCACACTTATTCCCTAACCATCAAATTCTTTGTGAAAAAAGAGGAAAGTATTCCAGCAACAATTCCGTCTCCTCGTTTTCTCACTTATGGCCCCACCCCCTAAAGAAGAGACACAAGCATTCATGGTTCAATCCTTTTAGGTTTTGTCCTGTGGTATCTGCCTGCCCAAAGAAAGGACACATTCTTCTGTGCTCTTCAGACCAAGATAATCAGGTCTTGGTCTTGATCCAAAGCTGCCTCCAAAGACAGGTCTGAGAACCTGTGCCTCGTTTCCCCCTTTAGTCCCTAGGGATTGCAAGGAACAAATAACTAACTCTGCAGGTTGAAATCGTCACTTGAATGGGTCAGTCCAAAGTCTTGACTTGGAATTGAGAAAGAAGAAATGAGGAAGCCCAGCCACTGGACACAAGCACCTGATTGAACTTCCTCGGTCAAAAAGCTACATTTTGTTCTCTAGCTGTTTGATTTATAAGCCTTATTCCTCAACTGAGGCAGAAACTTTAAGATTATCAGTCTTAAATCATAAGTTCTGCTTCCACTCTCTTGCGTCGCTCACTTCTTTTTCCAACTTTCACCCAGTAGTCTGTTGGAAATGCAACTTTTATGTTACTCTACCTACTTAAAGCGTTTCTGTTGCTTTATGTATCAATGTCTAATGCCTTAGTATACCATACCTGCTTTCCTCTGCAACCTCATTTCTCATAACTTTCCCAATTATACTCTTTATTCCTCAGTCATAACAGTTCTGATAGAGCCTAATCTCTTCTTAATTCTGTATTTTTACACAATTATGGAAAGTTACTACTCTTGAGCCACAGAAAACCTTGAAAATCCTTTTGAATTATTCAAGAAATGGCCAGTAATTATTGGCAGAGAATAATGCACTTTTTGTTTATATTTGACAATTTGTCATTTGAATATGATATATATGAATAATTGTTTAAAACATTTTATTATAAGCAATACATGTTTGTTGTAAAATTTCAAACAGTTCAGAATCATAAATAATAAAACCTCTTCACCCTTCACCTACCCTCCAAATTCTACTCCCTAAAAGAAATATGTATATCTTCAGATGTTTTTTATGCCTGTATAAACATTTAGAATACATATACTGTATTCAAACTTTTTACCGAATGAAACCGTATTTTCATGCTGTTTTGCAACTTACAAGATAGATAGACAGATAGACAGATAATAGATAGATGTACATACATAAACTCCCCTATTTTGTATGTATTAGTCATGCGTGTGTGCAAATACAGTATATAAATTCTTAACATCTGCATATTTCGTAGTGAGGACATGACATTATTTGTCATTAACCATACAGATGCTTAAATATTTGCTTGTTTATTTGGGCTTTGGTTTTAGATCCAAGCTAAGATGCTACTGCTGTCAATCAATGACTTCATTTAGTTTTTATTACAATGTCAGAAGTCTGTTTGTAACATACATCTTAAATAGCAAAACAGATGTATAACTTAATCAGGTAAGAAAACCCTCACTAGTATAAATTCCTGTATAAGAAAAGAGACATTGAGTGAAAGTCTGGAAAGATCATGAAGGTGTAGGGGAGAAAGATTCAAGGAAGGAATCTGGAGTCCCAAAGCTGAAGCTAAGTGTTCCCAAGTAATAGCTCTATCAATCTGCTGACAGGCTGCCTAGCTAGTTCGCAGGAGAAGAGCGGAAACCAGCCCACAGCCTGTGCATGCTCTTTGTAAAGTGCAGTTTTAGGAATGTAAAAGGATGGTTTGAGGGCCTGTAGTTTCTTGTTTTTGCCATCTCCCTTCCTGGCTTTTGTAAAAACGTTCTCTTAGCATGGAGAACGTACTGGGTTTTCTAGTTCATTGATGGAGCCTGATGAAGAGTTCTTCCCTTGTTAGAACTCTGCATTAAATCACTGCCAACCCAAATCAGCAATGGCGTCCCATGACACAGAGACAATCATTGTCATAATAATAATTAGCAGTCCCATGCACTATTGGAAATATTTTACATGTATCAATTTATGTAATCACTACAAGAACTCTATGAAGTCGGCATTATTATTATCCCAGTTTTATAGATAAGAAACTGAAAAGAAAGATTAAGTGATTTGCCCAAGGTCACATGGCTAGTAATAAAGAGCTGGAAGTCAAAGCCAAAGAGTCTGTCCTCAGAGCCCAAGCACCCCACCACTCTGCTTTCTTGTGTCTCAGTACACTGAAGTGCTTACTAAGTGCTGCAGATTCCTGGAGAGCTAGGAATTTCTGCCCTACCAATAACTTTCCATAATATTCAGTTTGCGTTGCAGGTAAAAATATACTTTCCCCTCTGCCATGGCTATCACTTTTCAATGGACACCACCTATTTCCTTTTCCCTTCAATGAACATCTGTTTCACAGCATCTAGGTGACCTGGTTAGAATATTCCAACTGGAGAGAGGTGGGTGGTGTTACAATGAATTCAAGCCAAGGCAAACCTTAAAACCCAGCAGCCCTAATGCTCTCCCACACAGTGCACAATTTTGTTTGGTGGACCAGTTCTGATTTAGCCATCCAAGTAACTTGTCACTGCCTGGTTTACATAAGAGAGTGTACTGTGTGTGAGCGTGCATATGCATAAAACTAAGTTTCTTTCCACCTTCATATCCCAGGCCAAATGGCTCCAGGGATATAACTTAAAAGTATTGTATGTGGAAACAATTCTATGTACTTTCCTATCACACATTTTCTATGTAGAAAGGGATTCTTTTCTATTAATAATTGCTAGTAGAAGCATTACTTTTATATAATGAAGACAATTTATTACTTTTCAACTTTGAAGCAGTTAACTGATATAAATTGATTTTCAAAATCATAAAGTCATTTTGAATTTTTAAGTAGGGTAGAAATTCAAAGTAACTACAAAAACTCTGCCCTCTCTGTTAGACACAATCTGTACCTTCATTCCTTCACTCCTGCTTCTGAGCAATAAGTTTCTGTGTTCTATGTGTGAAATCCATAATGAATGTTTATGTCTTAATTTTCATTCATTCATTTTCATTCATTTTTCATCTATGTAGTCAAACAAGGCCCTGAGAGGCTACTCTAAGACACTGTGCCAGGTGCTGGAATATAATTATGACATCACTTTGGAGAATCTTCTAGCCTAAAAGCTGAAACACGTACACCAATGGTGACCATGTGGTATGAGTACAATAGCAGAACCAGACACAATGTCTTTGAATCACTGACAAGTCATTTCAGAGGGGTAGGCAACCAATGGGCAGAGAAGGGAAAGTAAGTACAGATTGCCTCACAGAGAAGGTGATAATTGAATTGTTTCAAAGATGAACAGAAAGGTGTCACATGAAGAAGGGTGGGAAAGTATTATGAGCAGAGGACATAGCATATGTAAAGAAAGGAAAAAATGATGCACCGTGGCCCATTCTGAAAGGTGGGTGGTGGGGTATGCCTGGAGCAAATCTAAGGCTGTTGGGCAGTGTTAGGAGATAAGGCATGAAAAATGGTATGAGGCCAGATTGTAATAGACTTTATATTCAATGACAAGGAGTTTGGATTTCATTCTGTAAGTTCTAAGGAGCTTTATATGTGAAAAGGAGAGAGTGAGAGGAAGAGAGAAACCAAAATTAAGTAAGCAATTGGCCTGGAAAAGGTAGATGGTGCTTTCTTTCTTATAGAAAACTAAAAGACAAACTGGAAAATATAATAATCATTGGAAATTATTTTTTTCTTTTCAATTTGAATTGTTTTAAATTAAGAAGCTTCTCCATGAGATATCTTTTAATTACTAAAGACATATTTTCTCTGGAGTCTGAAACAGGGAGCTGAGTGGCCTTCTCTGACTCTAATAATATTATTATTATTTCTTTGTTTCAGCACATTCTGTCCCATTGTCCAAAAACCTCAAGAGTAATTCATAACTAAATTTCCCTGCTCTGAGGTATTGCAGCTAAACAACAACAAACTGCCTTTCCAGATCCCTTAGGTAATGTGTTTAGCATTTTGTATGTGAGAATATACTGAAACATTGTCCAAAGTCAAATACAGGGCATGTGTTGGTACATGAGACAGAAAAGTTAGGGACAAGCAGAATAAAAAATCAGGAACAAAATGATAAAACCCAGGAATTTCTGGGGGAAAATAAGAATCATTTTTTAATTTTAAAATGGTTTTACTACATACAGTAAAAGACACATAATATAAAATTTATCATTTTAACCATTTTTAAGAGTACAGTCCTGAAAGCGTTAAGTACATTCACATTGTTATATCACCGTTATCACCATGTAGCTCCAGAACTAGTTCATCTTCCCCACATGAAACTGTGCTCATTTAACACTAACTCCCCATTCCTCCTGCCTGCAGCCACTGACAACCACCATTCTACTCTCTGTGTCTATGAATTTGACTTCTCTAGGAACCTCATATAAGTGGAATCAGACAATGTTTGTCTTTTGTGTCTGGCTTATTTTACTTAGAGTAATGTCTTCAAGATTCATCCTGTTGTGGTATGTGTCAAATTATCTTACTATTTAAGGCTGAATAATATTCCATTGTATGTATACACCACATCGTGTTTACCCATTTATCTGCTGATGGACACTTGAGTTGCCTTCACATTTTGTCTATCATGAATGATACCATTATGAAAATAAGTGTGTCAATATCTGTTCTAGTCTAAGAAATTCTTCATCAGCATTGTGAGGAGGAAGTTGAAATAATATGCTGGTTAAAGAAGATGTGGGTAACATTAGATACAATGTAATAGTTTGATATTACAATCCTTGCAGCAACTCACTCAGTTATAAAAAGAGAAAATGAGACCATTTTCTTCAAGCAAGGCCAATATCATTTTGTTGAATATAAAGATAAAAATGAATATAAACAAAGTATAGTGAACTAAAGTAGAGGGAGAAATTATGAGTAGAGAAATCAGAAAATGCTTCATCATGATGGTGGCTTTTCAGCCACATTCGACCTTTCTCTGCTGACTGCCTCTTGGGTGGGAGTAGCCTTGGTGCAGTGGCTTTTGGAGGGTCAGAAAGAAGTTTCCCAGCGTGTTCGCTAAACTCTGCTTTGTTTCACCAAATTCAGCCTCCAGAGAGCACCAATTTTTCATTATGTGTCTACACATGAAGGGGTGCCATAGAAAATGAATCTCCATTTTCTCCAACCTGTTCTCTCGGCTCTCCCAATTTCATTTAGAATACATAATTCCATTAAACAATTCCTGCTAGGGAATACCAACTCATATAAGTGAGTGCAAATGAAGTGAGCTCATATAAGTGAGCTTCTTACCCCAGAGTTTTATGCCTGCTTTCCAGCAAAGTAACTTTTAGATGCAACTTTACCTCCATTTAAAGTTGGTAAGTGAGAACTGACAAATGCTTATAAAGGGTGCATGGGGACTTTTTGCAAATTAAAAAGTTCTAAATGGCTCCAACTTAAATAGGCTCCAAGCAGAAATGGAACCTTCCAGAGGTGTTTGAAATGGCAACTTTCTAATGCAATAGCAGCAGGCAGTAATGGAAAATCCTGCTTTGGCAGAAAAGAAGAAATAAGTTTCATCGTTAAAGGTGTGGCAAAAAGGTTTTGTAAATTAAAGCATAAATCAGTCAACTTTTATTTTAATTAACTTAGCCAAAAACACTTCTATGAAAAAACTTTGTTAGAGTTTAGAATTAACTATAAATCACTCACTGATTTAATGATATGCATGCAGAAAAGTGCAGAAATCATAAGCATTCAGCTCAGTGTACATTCATAGGTGAACACGCCCTTGTAACCTCTATCCAAATCCTGAAAGAAAACATGACCAGCACTCCAGAGGACTTTGCTCCCTTCTGCCTCATCCCCCAAAGTAACCACTTCTCTTTCTCTTTTTCCCTCTCTGTGTGTGTCCATTTCCCAATATCCAATATTGAAAAAAAAAATTCTATTCCCCATCCCCATCACACTTCATTGTCACCTCTGCTATTAATCTAATGAGTGAATCTTTTTCTAAACTCTATTCCATTGGTCAATATACTTATCCTTGCACTAATACCACACTGTCGTAGTTACTATAGTTCTATAATCGGTCTAGCTACCTAGTAATATAATTTCTTCACATTTGCTCTTTTTCTTCTTCAAGATTATCACGGCTATTATTCTGGGTTCTTTGCATTTCCATACTAATTTAAAAACCATCTTATTGATGTTCATAACAAAATATGCTAATATTTTTATTCAAATTTTGTTAAATCTATGCAATACTATTGAAAGTATGAGCATCTCTCAAATATTGAATCTTAAAATTCATGAGCATTGTATATCCCTTTATTTATTTTGTTCTTTTTTAATGTTAATAGTGTTTTTATAGTTTCATTGTTAAGATATTACTTTCATTTTCTACTTATTTGTTACTAATATATAAAAGTCCAATTGATTTTTGCAAACTATATCCAGCAGCTTTGCCAAACTTGCTCTTCTGTAGTTTCTCAATGGATACTTTTGAATTTTTATATACACAATTGTGTCATTTCTGAAAAATTCTATTGCTTTCTTTTTTATACATTTTAATATTTTGCTTTTGCTTACTGAACTATCTTGAGATTTATTCAGTGCAGTGCTAAATATAAGTAATGCTAGTAGGCATCCATGTTTCACTCGCAATTTCAAGGTGAAACTTTCATTATTTTCACTATTAAATATATAAGTGTTTGCTATATAATTTTTATAGTTTTGTTTTATCATATATTGAAGTTCCCACCTACTCCTGGTTGCCTGAGAAATTTTGGACCTGCCATTGAATTATAGTAAATGTTTTTTCTGAACTTTTAAGATGATTATATGATATCCTTTTTGTTCTCTTAATGAAATAAAATTTATTGATTAATTAACAATATTAAATGACCCTGCATTCCCAGAATAAGTCAAATCATGTTATAAAGTATTATCATTTTTATATTTCATTGCTTATAATTCATTTAAATTGTTTGCATCTATGTTTCTGAGAGATTGAATTATAAGCTTTCTTTCTTGTAATATTGTCATGTATTGGGATCAAGCTTATGTTGACATCATAAAATAAAATAAAAAGTGTTCTCACTGCTTGAAATCTGGAAGTACTTGTGCAAAATTGGTGTTAATTCCTTCTTAAATGCTGAATGGAATTTATCGGTGGAACCATCTAAGTGAGCATGGAATTAGTTTTTGAAAAGGGTTTGAATTATGCCTTCAACTTAATAGTTTAGTATAGTTATTTACATTTTGTATTTATTCCTTTTTTAAAAAAAATCAAGTTTTGTTAAGAATTTGTCCATTTACTCTACCTTTTCAAATTCCTTGGCATAAAGTTGATATCTTATTATTTTCTTTGTAATGTTTATAGCACTTGCTTTGATGACATTTTCCTTCCTGTTATTAGTAATTTGTTTTTGTTCTCTATTTCTCTCTCTCTCTCTGCCTGTCTTGCTTTCTCTTACTCATTGTCTCTCCCTCCCCTATCCTCTCTTTAAGAGTGTTGATGCAGATTTATGAATTTATGCAGATGCTGTGAAACTTCCATAGAATGAGATCTTGCTATCTTTTATAATATTGTACTCCAGGCTCTCTAAGACCATGTCTTTTTCAGGAGTGATACAGACACCTATTCTCCTCGGTGAATAGGTGGGCCTAATAATTCCACTTACTTCACTGTGATCCCTGAAGTTGAAAGGCCCTTTGGTGGGAGATATCTATGTTGCTTCTTATAGGCAAATATGGTCTCTCTTTTTAGCCACCCTTCAAAGAATGAAAGAGAATACTGTCCCAAATGTAGGATGGAAATACTTCATTTTTAAGAAGTGAATTTCACCTTTTATATGTTGAAAAAAATTGGTGTCTTAGGAAATGAAAGTAGTTGCCAAACAGTCATTTTTTTTCTAATGTGGCAGAGGTTGAAATGTACTTGTATCCTGATATTTTTAAATGAAAAAAATAAAAAAGCAAATCCAGGTGAGTCAATGTATTGTGATTGGTTTTCATTTCATTTCTTCTTCAGTTTCCAATATTCATGTATCCTTGCTAATCACATAACTGGAAAGTTTTTACAATTCTTTTTTCTTTTCCATCTTTTTTCTTTAAGGCTTAAGCTCCCAGAACTCCTCTTATTAGATGAGTAAGTGATAAACATTTTGATGACTAGTGCAGCTAAGCAGAGATTCCTTTTTTCCATAGAACAGCAGGCTTCCAGAACAGAGCAAAGTTGCCTGATAAGTTCTGGTTATTTCAGAAGAGATAAGGGGAACTATCCTTACAGCTTCATGTTGGCTCCCTCTTATGCCAAATGCTACTTCTGACTTTCTTTTAAAGAAGCAGCTCCCTCAGCTACATTGCTTAGTTCTTGGAAGAATTATTGATAGCTTCTTTGAATTATAAGATACCTTAAATATACGAAGAGCAGGTAAAGTGACCTGTTACATATGCAATCATGCATTCTACATAGAAGTGGATGGGAAATGCAGTCTACAAATGTGAAAGTAAATCTGCATCTTCTTGATTCCTATGAATACGTAAGTGAAAAGCAATTCTCATGCAAATTAGGGTCTGTATTATTGCTTCAGGGATTTTTTTATGTAAACAGTACACAAATTGGTTGTATTGTGTTGTATTATGGAAAAGCAGCTGTTTTGCATGGAACGAAGTGCCAGATTTCTATCTTTCTGGCCTTCCATGACCTTGAAAATTGACCTTTGAGTTGCGGAGCAGGGGAGAGGTCATAGTCACCAAGATGATGGCAGTTGTTTTGCTCATGTCTGGATCTACAAGTGCTCTCTGGGCCTCTCTGTGTCTTCTTTCTTTTCTCTTGACATTTTTCCTTACTGGCATTTAAAAGTAGGTATATAAGAAACACCCATGAAAGCCCCCCTGTATGAAAGAAAACATGAAGGATTTGGGATGCAGTGAGAAGGCCAATGTGTAAGAGCCAGCTTCTGTCCTATTTACTTCATGTGTATTTCTCGAGAGAAAGATGTTCCCTTTCAAGAGCCTGAGACCACCCAGGACAGTGAAACAGCCTTGAGACAGATGGTCTCCTCAGGTGGGCCTCTTTGGGCACAAATTGCCTTCTCTAGAAACTGGCTGGGAAATTTGGTCACATTGCACAACAGGTCCTGGAGATTGAAACTTTAATACACACAAATTTCAGAAGGCAGGGAGGGTAGACTTCTAGCAATCTCTCTTGTATCTTCCTTTCAGGTTCTTTCTGTGCTATCTGAACCCCCTCTTTTAAGTTAGCCCTTGATTCCCCCCAGCAAGTCCCTGAAATAGTTCCCTGACCTACTTGAAAGTCAGCTTGCAGATGTGAGAATCCCAGCTCTTTCCAAGTCTCTGTGGTTGCCACATTCATTACTCATGAAAGAGACAGGGAGCCCCAACTCTCCATGGAGCCTCTGGTCTTTACTTTACTTTATTTATTTGTTTATTGATTTTGCCACAGTTCATGCTGGAGCCCGGGGAGGCTCAGTCTTTTTGACCAAGTCTAAAACCCTCACGCTTTGCTAGAAAGAGCCACTGGGTCTAGCATCTCTATCAGGCTAGAGCTGGGATATTTATTTTAAATTATTTTTTTTTGGATGAGCTCAGCCAGAAAGGTGTGTTTATATGTTTTCATGGATATTCATGTATGTATGAATTTTAAAACCTGACTATGAGTAGAGGCAAAGGAAAAAAGTTGTACTGCATGTGCAATATTTAAACATAACAATACCAAATGTCAATAAAAAGGGAAGGTACTTCCTGTAAGTTTGTGAAGGGTTCTGAAAATAGCTTCAAGCCTAAGCCAGAGTTAACACAGTTACACAGCCAGAATTTCCATGAAAGCATCAGTACCTAGGGTGTTTGTGCTAGTAAAATTGTGCAAATATCTGCAGCTTGGATGCTTTGCTCACCACAGCTTGACTGTCTTGCACATACTGACTCAAGATTCCTTGGTTCTTATGCCCACTTTTTAACCCCCAGTTTAAAAGGTGGCAGTCATGTACCTTCTAATGTCCAAAGATTTTTAAACCTGTGCTGTATTTTGTAAAACAGCATGAAACCCTACTATGTCATTAAACCAACACACTGAAGGGCTTTTCATCATTCTGTGAGTGTGTGTGATGTGTGTGTGCACACATGCAGATGCAGACTTGGGAGACTTTCCTCTCATCCACCTCACTGTTCTCTACTATTTCTTAATATGGTTAAAAACACTTAGATTGGAATGATGATTTTTTAAATATCTTTACTTAAATTATCTCATTGAATTTTTGCAAAAATCAAGGGCAATAGAGAAGCCAGAATGTACAGTATTTTCAACTTAGAGATGAGGAAATGTAGAGACTCAGAAATGTAAAATTGAGTAATTCCTGGATTTTCAATTTCACGGACTACTAAAAATTTTAAGACTAATGAAGGGGGCCGTTTTAGAATAATGAAATTAATATTTTTCCAAATAAGGATATTAAGTAAAACAGTGCTTATCACTAATGATGATGATGATCAATGCCATACACTGTACTATGCACTTTACTGTTGGCTTTGAAGTCAGAGTTCCTTGGTGAGAATGTTAGTTCTGCCACTTAGCATCCATGTGCCCTGGACGAGTCAATTAGGATCTTGGTACCTCAGTTTCCTCTCCTATAAGATAAAAATAGGAGTGCCTGTCTCATAAGTTCACTTTGAACATTAAGGACATTAATATATCTCAAGTGCTCAGAGCAATGTCTGGCTCAGAATAAGCACTAGGGCCATTTGTAAAATAAACAAATAATCTCATTTAATCCTCACAACAACCCTAAAAGGTGGGTAGCAAGGTTAACTGGGTTGCCAAAAGCTACAGAGCTAACGGTTGGCAAATATGATGCTCTAACCAAAAAGTGTGAGTCTGGAGGCTATGCACTTAGGGGACACGCAATACTTACCTTTCAATTTTAGTTTTTTGAAAAGCATTTTTGACTCCAAAAGTTAGATAGAATACTGTTAGAATAAAAAATTGCCCTCCCCCCAAAGAGACTTCAAAATTATACAAAGGCATATATATATAATTTTTATTTACTTAATAATATGTATATTTATAAATATATGTTTATATACACACTTACATATACATTGTTTTGTACTGCTTTTGAAATTGTTATTTTGTAACAGCAGAACCCCGGCAGTGGGTAGGCCTCTCTCATGGAACATGTTGGAACTACTGATTGGGCACACCGTTCTCGGAGATTCTTGGACAAATTCTGTTGTACAGGGTCTGAAATTCAGCCCATTCCCACCCAGAAAGCAAGGTACAGTAGCATCTATGTGGTTTTTCCAGAAGGAAAAATTCTACATATTGTAACAAATAAAAACTGTAATACTTCTTCTACTCTTTTGATGTTGCTAATGGAGACGGGAGCATAACCGACTCATGGAATCTGCCTCAAATACGTAATAGAACCATGAATGGATGTTCTCACTCATGGCCCTCCATTTCTTTCAAAGGAGATATAATCAAAGAATTCAGGACCTGATCAAACTCCTACCCCACTTTGAAGACATCATCCAGTTATCCTAGTTATCCAACCACCAGAAGGAAAGAATAGTGAAAAGACTAAAGCTTCACAGACTTGTATGGAAGAAATGTTAACAGCAGAGGGGTGAAATCTGTATGGTGAACATCCGAGTGGGTACAGAATAAAGTGTCAAGGGCTGGTCTCTTGGTGCATGGTCTCTTGGTACCCTGAAACTTCTGTCTCGCTGCTATTAAAGTGACTCCTGATTTGAGTAAGGCCCCGAACTATTCCCTAAGCTTTCACTGCTAATGAAGTCAAAAAAACTTCCCAACCCTGGAATCCTTGTCCAGCAGGATTTTCATCTTATGTTACTGGGTCTTGGTGGTGGTAACTGAGGACTTTGACATGTAGGCTGGTGTTCTGGTAAAGTTTTCTTGAAGGCCTTTATTCTCCTTTATCTGGCGCAGTTGATGTAGCAATTACCATGTTCTCTACGGATACCAGAAAGGCCTAGGCTCTTGAAGATCTGCATCCAGTCACACCAGAATCCTTTGAAGGCTCAAGGAAAATACCTTATTTTGCTTAATATATCTGGTGGTAATCAAAAGAAAAATGGCAATCTGACATTGAAAGCATTAGCTGATCTCCATACTTTTTGACCATAAAGATGGTGAGAAATACAAAAAATATATTATTCATATAATTCTCATGATTTGAAGTCTTTTCTTCATGAACTAACCCGTCTCTCACTACTCTTTTAAGTGACCTAATTGAGTTTGATGACTAAAATTATCATCTCTACACAGATGATTCTAAGATCTATTTTTTTACTTTGCTTTCTCATCTGGATTCTTTCCTTATGTAATTACTGCTTGCAACATAGATCCATTTAGACAGTCTATCATCATTTCAAATCAGCAATTCCTAAAGGGACTCATGATCCCAGCTTCAGCCTATCTCCTTTTTTTCCTCCTGGTGGTAACACAATCCTTCCAAGACACAGGAGTAAAGTATTGGGACTGTTTTTTAAATGTTTTCTATCATTACTACCTTCTAAGCATATCCTTAATTTATTTTTTCCTCTATTCTGATTGTACCATTGAACAGGCATTAGGCCAGTGTTACCACAGCAAGCACTGTTCTCTGCGGTGAGTCATTCTTTTTCCCCTTTGTTCTACTTTATCATATTGTAATTCTGAACTTCCTGAAACACTAATTTTATTTTGTCATTTCCAAGCTGAAGAGAATGTAGAGCTCCCTACAATCATGTGAACTCCTTTTAAATTTGTATGGTTTTCTTTCACCTGCCTACTCCTCTATACAAGACATATCCAGTCAAATAGTTTGTTTTGATTTGTTCATAATTCTTCCTCCCCTCCCAATCCTTACCATGACTTCCCTCTGGATAGAGTGTATTTCCCTACCTCACTGAAATTGGACCTGGATATATTACTTGGTTTTGCCAAATGTCGCGAATGAAGGTGTCAAGGTGTTAGTTCAGAATGAAGGTCTTAAAAGACATGGCAAGATTCTGCCAGCCCTCCTGAGTTTCTGACATCTTCCATTAGTAAGTATGCCCCAGGTAGGCACAGATCCTGTGGACTGGGCCCTAGAATGAGAAAACGTGGACTGTAGTCTAGAGCCAAATCCAGCTAAACCCAGGAAAGCTTAGCCAAAATCCAGGAGAAACATTCCTAAACTGCAGACTCATGAGCAAGAAATACATGTTTATTGGTATAAGCCACTAAGATCTAGGGCTTGTTTGGTACACAGCAACATTGTAGCAAAACTGACTGATACACCAACTTCAAACTCTGTTCTTCACCTTAGATTCTATCTTCCATTCTATCATCTCCACATATACCAACATTTCCCTTCCTCACTTATTCTTCCTATTTCCTTTCCCTCCTCTAACTTTATAAATTCTAGATCAAGCTCCCATCTATACATAAAGCTTTCTTTGACTTTTTACACTCTCTCAATATTCCCTTGGGCTTAATATAGATGGAAAGAAGTACCTTGTATTTTCTTTCCAAATTATTTCAGTTTTAATTATATAATTGATGCATATTTCCTTAAAGGTCTATATTATGACACCCTATTGAGGAAGCTGTTTATAGAGGTGATAGAAAGAACCTGGGCTTTGAGTCAAAAAACAGTGGTTCAAATCTTGCTTCTGCCCCTTGCTTGCCTTATAAACTCGAGCAAGCTATATAACCTGTCTGAATGTCAGTCTCTTCATCCTTAAAATGGTGGCTATAATACCAGATTCAGAGGAAAGATTAAATAAGATGAGGTATAGTATATGCTCTCTATCCCTTCCTTTCTAGGTTCATTTACCCCCAGCCCACCCCAACCATTTAATATTATTCCTTCTGTTCTGATGCAATAAGACCATTTCATGAAGATGTCTGAAATAGTTTGGAGATTTTACATGCATCTTTCTCAGATAGGTGAAGTTAAGTCAATTACCTTCCAACATTTATGCAACATCAAATTTAGTACAGAACTACAAAGAGCCATGTTAATTACAGTAGAAATTCGAGGCATATTTTCTTATTTTGGCAATTTAATAGTATAGCCTAGAAGTCAAACTAGCTAACACACTTTGAAAGAATTAGAAAATAGCTAAGGAACAAATTGTGCAATCCAGACACTTTGAAATTCAATAAAAATTAGGTAATCCAAGTGGTATAAAAACTGAAGAAGCTTTCAAGAAGAAACTTGGGTTGAATGTTTAAATATCTGTAAACCTAAGATAGACAGAAGGTTGAAGGAGGGGTGTTCCAGGTTGGTTGTGAGTAACATCAGTGAAGCCCACTGGAGGAGGAAAGGCATGACTTATGCAAAGACGTTGGAAAGATAAATCTGTAAGAATGACCATATGGGCCAACCAGAAGACAAAATGAAATTAGTCTGGTATAGTGGAGCCAGAGTAGGACAAACCAGGAAAAATTAGTAGTGTGTTATGTTGTTGCCAAGAGTAAACTATGTACTTGGGCAGAACAATGGCCTAAAGGATAGATACATGATAGAGGTAGCTTATTAGTCTCCCAGCTTTTGATTATTGTACAAAAGTATTTTGCATTTGTTATCACCTTTTCTACTGTTCTATCCCCACCCCCCAGATGCTGTAATACATTTCTTCTAGTCATTAATCAAACAGATATATGTAGCCTTTTAATAAACCTAAGAACTTCAATAAATAAGAATCTTTTGAAATAACTTTTTTAAAAAATAAAATAATTATTTGATAGCACAACAGGGTAACTGTAGTCAATAATAACTATACATTTTAAAGTAACTTATATAGTGTAATTGGATTGTTTGCAACTCAATGGATAAATACTTGAGGGGATGGACACCCCATTCTCCATGATGTGCTTATTTCACATTGCATGCCTGTATCAAAACATCTCATGTACCTTATAATATATACACTTACTATGTACCCACAAAAACTAAAAATTAAAAACATAAATAAATAAGTCTTTAACATTTAGAGTTTATTAGTCCTTATTTCTTCTCTCCATCCCCTATACACAGAGGAAGAGAGTGGAGGAAGATGTGGGTAATTATATAAATCTATATCATGATGAAATATTACAATATGAAATAACTTGAAAAATCTTTGTATCATGATGATCTTTCTCATTTGGGATAAATTATATTTACAAGTATATCATGCATATACATTGTATGTTTGCAAGTTAGATTTTATCTTTTTTATTTGCGAATGTGTCTTAAAGATGATTTTTTTTCAAATAACTATATATTCTAGATGGTAATAATAGTTTATTTTAAAAGCACTTCTCATAATACAGATAGAGGGATTGAGGTTTGTACTTCTTTGAGAAATGTACTTTGTCTCTCTAATATTGTTTGCTGAGGAGATCAGAAAGCCCTGGGCTGTAATTTACTCTTTTCTTTGTCCGTCATAAGGAGGGAGACCACTATTTCTTTTGAAATTTCTTGGCTTTTCTAACATATCTGAAAACAAAAGAAGGGGGAAATCTGCTTACTTACTTTGCCAAAATGAGAGTCAGATATTACTATGTATCGGCCAGAAGATAGACTTCACGGTAACAGTAGGAAAAAAACTGATTTATTGGTCAAAAGAGAGATGACACACACTGTTTTGTTTCATTGTCTTTTTCCTTTACTAAAACCTCTTTTATCTCTTCCTAAACTTGAGTCATGGTGACATTAAGACCTCCAGTTTGACTGCCAAATCTTTAAATGATCCCATTCATGCCATCCCAATGCTGTGTGGTAGGGGCAAGTTCAGTCCAGTGTTTCCAGGCTCTGAAGTTGGATTATATTGCTTTCCTTTTCCTGCTGTACAGCATGTGGGCA